>NW_015621525.1:0-2251 GCF_001515605.1 Sinocyclocheilus anshuiensis | reverse complement strand
CACACTGGTGGAGTGTCGGACAAGATCTTCTCCAACTCCTGTAAAACATGACAAAACATACTATATGGGATAAATGATTCACTCTTAGGGCTGTACATACAATGAAATGCAAATCTAAATATTACCTGTAAATAATATTTTAACTTTGCTATCATATCTACATAGCATGCATTACAAATACATTTAAAACATACCTGTTTGGTGAGGGACCTCCAAGGTTTCTTCACTAAGAATAACAGACAGACAGAAACAGAAAGAGGGTGGCCGGTGAGATAAGTTCAGGATGGGGGTCTCATACCATAATATTTATCAATCAGACAAAACAACAAGATCTTTGGAGTAGCATTTTTTCCTTTTTTGAGCAGATGCAGTTCACTGTCAGAGTACAGTAGAAGAGCTGGGCTAAATTTGATTATGCTCTCTCATGGCAACCAGCCCCATGGAGCTTTGCTGAGAGGCTCAGTTTGTCCTACAGGCTTTGCTTCAGACGTAACGCAACTATCAAAAACTATTTTTGTGCTATATGTTGAGAGAAAACTAAAAGCACGATCAGCTCCTTCCTGTCTCCTTGTAGCACTGTCTTAAGCATCTTGCATTCGAGACACTGCAGTTTATTGCTCTGGCCACATCTGCAGTCCTCATGTCACCCGTAGCAGGACTAAGGTATGTTCACGCAGGTGTTCAGAGACCCTGGGTGTCAGAGTCAGTAGGTCTCTTTAATGTCCTAAGTTATTATTACAGTGACTTTATACCACCTGTAAACCGTAAATGTCTTAAGGACTGGTCCACAGGTGCATGTGCAAAAAACATTTGTGGTTCATTGAACAAGTATAAAAATATTGTTTGTTTAAACCCTTTCCAATAAAGATTTTATAAAATTATCTTTAAAGTACAGTATCTTGAAAAGGGGACTACAATAGGGGTTTGCAGGTATTTTAATGGCTGTCATGCTATTTTCATATAAGATTAATGTCTGTTGTGTTTGCCGTGGAACATTTAGACATTTATTGTATCAAGACCTGCACTTCAAAGCACAGTAGAGATTGAATCCAGCTAAGTAATAATTAAGCACTTCTGTGGCTCTCTTGCACAGCTTTGATCTGATCCATTAAGACCCATTAATGACTTTTGTTTCTAATATGTATTAATTAGACTATAGTAGCAAACCATTTATTAGATCAAGGCCCAACAACAAACCATTTAATTCACAATGATGTTTTAATTAAACATTACATCTCCATAAAAATGGTAATATTTTACAAAAATGCTGTTTAATGTGCACTATGAAGTACTGGGGAGAAAGAAGTATATAAAGGGAAAGATATTTTCCCTTTATATACCATGCCCTACAGTATGATTGTCGTTTTACCATTTTTATCTTAAATAATTTAGTAAAAGAAGGATACCTAGACATCTTGCTCATGTGTAAGTTGCTTTGGATAAAAGTGTCTGCTAAATGAATAAATGTACAAACACAAAGATTTGAGTTAGGTCTGTGTGAAACAAGTTTTACTTAAATGGTTTGAGAAGACCACATTAGGTGATTTGCAGACCATCAAGTACTTCCATAAAGAAAGATATGCAACTATTGGTCCAAATAAATATGTTTAGTTCATTTTTTAAGGCAATCATTTTGCATTTTTAAAGTAATGTCATCTAATCAGATTTTACAGTAAAGAGCCTTGAAGTTTGCTGCTTTTTATAGTTTGAGTGAAATATAATTCTAGAGATTAGAATAAGCACATGTACACATCAGAACATGTTACTCACTGCGGGGTTCGCTCATGGTGACTGACTCGATGAAGTTCTGAGGAGTCATGTACAGCTGTCCTTCATACTCCACTGAGCTGAAGAGGCGGAAACGATGCTCATGAGACGACATGTACACGTCACTTTCATCAAAATCAAAAGGTGGAGCCTGCAAGGACCAACGACAAGCAATACAATTAGTTAAGACTTTATATTTTTCAAAGCCGTTGTTTTTATCATCTCTGTAAAGTCATAAATCTTAAACTAAAATGTTGTTAGAGTTAAATGGCTAATTATTATTTGTAGTGTCGCTGTCTATGTTCAATCAGGATGAACAGATATCATATCTCAAAGACATCAAAAGGTCATCATGAAAGGCATTGTGTGTAATTGTTAAGCCTTTTTGTGTCATGAAAGCGTTTTGTGTATTTTTTCTTCTCACTGTTACACTTGTGCATTATTGCCATGCTGATAACTGAAAAAAACAAAACAAAAAAAAAAA
>NW_015621524.1:0-2251 GCF_001515605.1 Sinocyclocheilus anshuiensis | reverse complement strand
GAACTTTTCCACGACATTCTAATTTACTGAGATGCACCTGTAAATGTCTTCATTACCACTTTTGACCAATTTAATGCCTACTTGCTCAAAAGTATACATTTCTTAAATCTTACTGACCCCAAACTTCTGAACAGTAGTGAACGTGTGGCAATTGTATCAAACATGCAATCATGATGAACATAGTCTGAAGAATCTAGACTATGCTGAGTGCTGCACCTGTTCAGAGGGTTCACCGAGGATCCTCAGGCAGTTTGCGGTGAGTTTTGGGATGTAGTTTTGCTGCAGATTTGAGCCGTACCACGACACAGTGGAATAAGTGAGAACTAGCTCCCTTAATACTGAGAGATAAAGATCAGACCTCTCCACATCACATAACTACAGAAAGAGAGAGAAGAGAGATAAATCCCCCGAAAATCCAGCCAAACCAAATGATAGTGGTCGACGGACCCGTTCTCGACCTGGCAGACCATCTTAGTCAGGAGATTAGTGATGGTAGACCTACCTGGATCAGCAATAACCCAGTTTTGGCCACCCAGGCCTACTTTCTCCAGCAGGATTATATGTGATGCATGAAAACACTCACCTCTCTCAGTTCCCCGCTCAACCTTCTGAGCAGAAACTCCTGCACTGATTCCACCACCGACAGCATGAGCGTCTTCAACGTAACAGCCACAACATCCTCTACAAACATCCAGACACACTAGCTTCAATACTTTGGCACGTCCAAACACGGCATGTTTGTCTTATTTTCTCAAACACAGCACACACCATTCTCCTTCTCTGTATCCGAGCGTCTGCGATGCAGCTGCAGCAGGCGCAGCAGTAACTGCAGGCTCTTGTCCGTCTTCTGCAGCACCAGATAGACGTTGGTGCTGAGTCTCTGTAAGACGTCCAGAAGGGGCTGGAGAAGCAGTTCTAGACGAGGTTCCTCACTCCTGTTCAGCTGAAGGTCGGCTGTCAGCAGTACAGTTCGCACCAAAAGCTCGGCCTCACTTGGATCAGGTAGACTTCCTGTCTGATCTGCCAGAAGAAATAATATACGCACAGACTAAAGATGATATTCATTCACTCACTCACTCACTAAAACTGTGAGATGTGCATAACGCTTGGTAGAAAATGTTTTGGAGCCAAGTTATATACAGTAAATGGGGTAGAAGATATTGACCTTCAAATTCAAAAAGAAATGTGGCATAATGATCAAATGTATTTCAGTTTGCAGATATTGTTGTTTGACAGTTATGTTGTTCCAGGATTAATAAAAGATTTGATGTAGCAACATGTCCAATATTGCTAAAATGTTGTGCTGTATTTCACCTGAGCTGGCTGGAACTGTGAGAAAGGTCTTCAGACGCTGCTGGACATAGCTGAATATAGAAGCTCCATCTCTGTTTGACGTTTCAGCGTGAAGCTCCTCAGAGGAGCCCGGATCGCCATTGGTCAAACGAAAGCAGCCTTCGTTAGCCTGGAGCCAATTACACAGCTGTGATGGGAGCAAGATTTAATATCTTGTGAATATTAGTTCTGATCAAATACTTTGCAGATTGAGCATGACTTATAAATTCTGGTTTAGTTAATAGACTTTGAGTTTACCTCTTTCCAAAGTGCTGTACCCCGACATAGAGACTCATCAGCTCGAAAATGTAAAAGAAAACCAAATATCTCATCGAGAGACACCGCTGACTGCCAAAAACAAGAAAACCATTCAGATATCAGTTCTGTCAGTTAAATGAGCCATCATGACTTAACATAATCATAATAAAAAGAATGAAACCTGTAAACTAAAACCTTTAGAAAATGGCACTAAAAACCTCATTTTCTCATTTGTGATTATGCATATTCAAACTGGGTGCATTAAAACTACTTACATTTCGCCCACATAAATAACAAAATCTGCACCAGATGTCATATTTTTGCTCAGTTTTCGACTGACTAAAAAATGTAATTGAGGTGTTTTTTTTTTCCTTCTTCATTCTAAGCTCTATATTCTCACTAATATCATACAACATTAACCAATATGATACAAAATGCATATGAAAACTTTTGTCTGAATGTTCGATAGACTTTTTCATTAAAAAGCAAATAATCTGACTGTTATTTCATATGACAGGCTTTACAGGGTTAGGGATTTGAAGGGGGAAAGCTACAGTACCACATCTGTCAGACAGAGAGCAGCACGGAGCAGAAAACACTGTGAAGCTCCTCTCAGAAGAACCTGGTGAGTGATCATAGTGCAGCGCAGAACTTCTCTGAA
>NW_015621523.1:0-2229 GCF_001515605.1 Sinocyclocheilus anshuiensis | reverse complement strand
TTAGAAGGATTTCTGAAGATCATGTGACACTGAAGACTGGAGTAAAATTCAGCTTTGATAACAGGAATAAATTATAATTTACAATATATTCAAATAGAAAGAAGTTATTTGAAATTGTAATAATATTTCACAATGTTACTGTTTTTGCGGTAATTTTGATCAAATAAATCTTGTCTTGGTGAGTAGAAGAGACCTTAAACTTTTGAATGATAGTCAATATCTCTATCAATCTATCTATCCATCCATCCATCCATCCATCTCTAATATATATATATATAATGATTTCAAATTTAAAATGATTCATTTGAAATCGTTTGAGCTGATTCACAGCAATAAAATTACTGATGTATTTGTTACTGAAGTTAGAAAGATTTTATTAAAACATATTCATGTTGTTTAATTTGATAATGAATTGCAAATATATTATGAATTTTCCATATATCATTTAACTAGAAGATCCTAGAGTCAGTAAGTAACCACTCTAGCATCATGCCCTTGAGACATAAACCTCTCACATTTTCTCCAGAATTTGTAAAAGTGTAGTTTTTGACATCTTCCTTGAGCTCTCACTCTAATGTTTTGTTCTGTGAGAGGTTCAGGCCACCTCTGCCACATGAATCATTATCTGTGAGCTGAAGTGTGCAGCCGTTTGTCACAAAACCTCTCTAAAACACTTCTCAGCAGTGATGAAACAGCGTCCCTTCAGCTGCACGCGGCCGGTCACCGCAGCGGAGCATCTTATTAACGCTCACAGACGCTGTAACTCTGAACGCCGCCGCACCCAGAGATGTTTGGACAGATTTGTGCATTAGCGTTCCCGCAGGACCAAAGCTTCTCTCTGGTGCTTTACCAAACGTAATGAGAGGAAAGATCAAACTGGTCTGGGATCAGCAGTCAAGGGCAACAGATGGCAGGTCTGCTGTGCGCTGTGTGCGCTGTCGCTATTCAGATCCCCTGCTAGCTGAAGAGTCTAGTCAGAGAACGATGAAAACCTCATGATGGAGACGCAAGACCCGGTCCTGCTATGGCGAGGTCGTTCCTGCTGCAAGCTTTTGTTGGTCACACCACACTTTTGTGGAAGTGGCGATGTGTCATTTAGCTAGGCAGTATACAGCTTATTTTGCAGCCTTTTCTGCTTTGAAGTGATCATATTAATGAGATGAGTGCATTTGAACACAACCACAATTTTTACAGTTTTAATAATAATTTTAAATAATAAATAATGTAAATAATAGATTTAAAAAAAAAATTTTTGCAGCTTATTCTGCTTTGAAGTCATGAAGTGATCATATTTATGAGACGAGTGCAGCTGAACGCCACTACAATTTTAAATTAAATTACATTTTTTGATAATAATAAAAAAAAATAAATCATATAAATAATAGTTACATGTAAAATCAAATTAAATGAATTAATATGATTAAACTAATATGAGACATAGTTACACAATTATATTTTTATGTTTTAGGCTACATGCACAAGGCATTTGTATTCCTTCACATACATATTGAAGTAATAGCATTAACAATTACTTAATTGCATTTTCTTAATTGTGACTCGCAGTTTACACCACCACAATTTTTTTTAATTAATATTGAATTCAATTAAATCCTTTAATTATATCTTAAAACAATATAAATATTAATTTCAATAATAAAAAAAAAAAATTTTATTTTTTAGTAATTTAATTTGAAATATAATTTATATATTTTAAAGTATAATAACATAATTAAATATTATATAGTTATACTGTTACATTTAAAAATTATATTTTTATATTTTAGGCTATTGTCACGATCAGGTTCAGAGGAAGATGATGAAAAAGGTTCAAACAGTTGTCCACAATCAAAAGGTTCAATAAAATAAACGCGGGTAATCCAAATACGAGAATGTAGTGATGTTACGCTCAACACGGAAGCTCCGAAGCTTGTATCAGCTGTATATACCTGTATAACTTTCTCTCTTCTGTGCTACAAAAAAAAAGAAGGTAAAAAATGGTTTGGAACGACAAGTTGTTTCACCATCATTTTTGATCTTCTGTCTACGGTCTTGTCAGATTCTGTAGATGTTAGCACATGGTGTGTTCAACACTAAAGTACATGCTAGTTTGAATGCATTGTAAGCCGCTTTGGGTATGAAAAAAGTATGCCAAATGATGCCGTAAATATTGTGAAAGTGAAAGTGATGAAAGTGACGTGACATGTGGCCAAGTATGGTGACCCATACTAG
>NW_015621522.1:0-2246 GCF_001515605.1 Sinocyclocheilus anshuiensis | reverse complement strand
AAAATAAAATAAAATAAAATAAAATAAAATAAAATAAACAATTTTAAGGCAGTGGGTTAACAAATATTTTTAAGTTGACTCTTAAGTTGACTTTTTTTTTTTTTACTGTGAATAAATAAATAAATAAAACAGTGCAAAACAGTCTAAAAATCAGCTGTCTGCTGTTTCACCTGACAACAAAAACAAATAACGACAACTTTGCATCAAATTTAGCACGTTTTACAAATGATGTAAGTATTTTAACAAAAATATTTTAACGAAAAGAGTGTACAGTATAAATGATTTAGATGAGTTTATGATAAACAGTACATTGTGAAGCATAAGATTTAGCTTTATTGTTTTTGTTTTATTGTTTTTTTTTAATGAGCATAATATACATTTTATCATGCATGCATGGAGAATTATTGGAGCAGTATTGCTTTGCACTATAGTTTATTTTTCACAAAGTTATTCAACCCCTAAGCCAAATGTTTCTACTGTACAAATCCTTCATTTAGAGTTAATATCATTTTTTTTTATTTCTATCACAATCATGTGCTTTGGGAAAGTCATTAAAAGAATAATTATAGAGGAGCCCTGCTGAGTTAGTATCATGGGACAATGTGTGCACTCTAGTGTTGATACCAAATGAATATCACTTATTTGCAAGCAAGAACAAAACCCTTGAGGCAAATCAACAAATAACAGGAAGATTTCATTAACTAAAGAGCTCTCATAGTGATTTTCCTGAGGAACAAAAAATGAACCTTTAGGACAGGAAGGTCAAAACGTGACTGTTTGGCTCTGACACAAGTTTGTGCAGTCTGTTGCCCCCTCTGGGGTGTTTCTTTCATCTAACTCAGGCTTTGATATTCTTTAAAGGAAAGGTGTACCCTAAAATGTATTTTACATCACTGACAACAGTGCATCTGATGGCTGTATGAAAGAGTGCGTATGTATCTCATGGCTGCATAAAACTAAGTTGTTGCTTTGATCATATGCTACCTTGAAACTTGAATACAGATTAATGATGCCTTCATGTGCTATTGGAATAATTGTAAATAGTTTCCTAGTTGGAAATTGGACATGTAAGACTTCATGACTGGGAAACTTGGAGATAATTTTGATACCCGAGTTTCCGTGTTGAGCGTGGAGGGAACCATTGATGTAGTGACTGTTAAGTTTTATTAGTTTTCCCTATCTATGTTGTTTTCTCTTGCCATTACAGTCATGTATGTATGTATGTATATAAACAATCATTTGATGCATATTCTATGTATCTAGCATTTATTTGAAACTTCAGAACTGTCTACAAGATTATCTCAATAGCGCAGTGAATGTATACAATAGTGTGAGTAATATGGTTGTCAGCAAATAAAACGCTACATTTTATTCAAAATCTATGGATATTGGTTAAATATCTTCAATATTATTTAATAAGATTTCCCCAAGAAATACACACGAATTAACCTGGTGTCCTCCATGATTCCTATTCTTTCTGACAATAAAGCACTTGAACATGACTAACTCATAATTATGACTTCAGAAGGCAGCATAAAACAAAACTTTTGAAATCTTAACACAAGAAACCTCTCCCTGATCTCTGTCTAACTAAAGCACAGTGAACTTTATGCTTATTATAAAGTAATCCTTAAGAGAGGAAAACTCCAAGTCAAGAGGAAGCACTTCTTTGCTTACTTCTACTTTTGGTCTTTCTAAATTTATCTGATTTTCCAGGACCCATCAGTCACTACGTCCTATAATTCCTGCCACAATTACTGTAAAAATGGACCTTGGAAGGCACGGAAAGACATGTTCAGCCATAAGCATTACAGTGTATCATCAAAATCTGAATCTTGCATAAACATTTCTTTAATTCCTGTTCATCTCCAGAAAATCAAAGCACTTGCCTGTGAGTCTTCCAAGTGAATTAGCATAATGAGCCACCAAGGGTAGAGCTACCTGGATTACCTTATCAATTTGCAACCTTGGCTCCAACTGTGAGTCAATTTGAGAAAGCACAATTAACATAATTATGTTGATGAGAAGTCCCTTTCATATTGAGGGAGGAGATATCTGAACCAGACAGGAAGTTTTTTCTCTGAATACTTATGAACTGTTTACACCTCTTAGCAATGTGCTTCTGATAAACTGTCATATTCAAGTCTTTCTCTTTTGTATTTTCCTTACCATATATCATCCATTTATTTTATTTCATTTTATTACCACTTTATGCCCACATTCAGAGGAAAATCTAATTTTGGGGG
>NW_015621521.1:0-2247 GCF_001515605.1 Sinocyclocheilus anshuiensis | reverse complement strand
TTTACATGGACAGATCAAACTTCAGAAATGAAATCCAGCAGGTCACCTTTAGGATATTTATTTTTTTCTTATTTGTGCATGTAAATTGAACCTGCCATGATAGGACACAGTCTAAAATTAACTTACGTACTGTATGTTACCATACAGCAGCTCAGCAAAACACAAAAAGAATGTCTATTATAGTCAGGTGGTGCATATTGTAAATAAAATAAAAGAAATAAATAAATATATACATTCACACATACATGTTCAATATTTGATTAGCAATTCAGTCTTCAATATTTTAAATAGTTTGTCTCTATATACTATGTACTATATATGACATTTATATGAAATGATAACACATTTCAATAGCAATAGTTTATTTGAAAATAGCAACGTACCTTTCAAGGAAAATATTCACGAAAAAAGTTTGTAACTGATTTTTTTTTTACTAATTAATCATTAGATTTTTCAAAACGGGGACAAAAATATCGCACACCTTGTTTGCCAAAAATGTATATAGTTATAGTTACTTTGCAAAGAAAGTTGTTAACACGTGTTAAAAAAGCTCTAGCATTATTTGTTTGAAGATGTCATTTGGTTTATTATTTTTGTAAAATAATGCAGTGAAATTCATATATTTTATGTGGCTTAAGTGCACACATACATTGTGGCCACTGTGCAAGTGGAAGTTGCATTTTATTTTCATAAAAGAGTTTTTCTAAATTGCCTACAAAAAACTAAATGAGATGTTGTAAATAAGCAATGATTTGCATTCACAGACTTCTGATATATCTGTACTAAGTTCAGATCTGCTCAGTACAAATATGACAGAATATCTTCAAATGAACAACTGCTTAACTCACTCAAGCATCAAGCATCTCTTATCATGACACAGTTGTGTAATCAAACATCTCTGTTACCGGCGGCACATTTCTGGGGAACTCTAAGTGGCACTTGTTTGCGCACAAGCAGCCTTTGATGGTACAGAAAATGTTTGCACTTTGAGCATCGCCCTTTAACAACATGTCTCACCGCTATTTGCAGAATATCCGTCAAACAGTTGAGTGTCTAACAAGTTGCGTGTTTTGCAAAACCTTAACAACCTAAAGTGCATCTTTTATTGCACTTCAGTCCTTCATATGTGTGCATGATACTTGAGTTTCGGCCTCTTATGACACATTTATGCCAGTGCGGCACAACCTGCGTCTGATTTTTGCAGATGGCAACAAAAAAACTTCTTATCGCAGCACAGAAAAAGAGTTTTTTTTCCCCCTTATGTGATTACGTGTTTGTTTATTTATTTTTCTGCTGAACGCAGCTGCTCGGACCCCTCCATGCAGAAACTCCCAATATGGCTCCACGGCTGTACACGAGGCTGGGGGCCAAGAAAGACAATTTTCAGAGAAAGGCACCAGTGGAATATCACTTGTGATGGCTCCCAGTGGGCATCATTTTCAGACAACCCCCTTCCATTTACTTTCGTCTTTTTCTTCTTCCTCCACCCCTGTGCACGTTGCGGTGTGTATGTTTGCTGACATGAGCACTCAGGCAAGCTGGTAACCGCTCTCATAGTACTACATCTGTTATTGAACAGTCAGTCGTACGTGCAGCACAGGAAAACTCAATTGGAATCTCAATAGTGTCATGGCTGTGAGCCGAGCGTAATTCCCCATCACTATTGCAAAGGAATGTACAGCATTCACAGCGTACCGCAGATTCGCCCTGATAAAACACACCTGCCACTAAAAGCGACTTTCACTGGTGATTGCTTTACCAGCAGTGCAGAGAGAATGCAAGCAAAATCATTTAAGCTTTTCTATTTCAGATTGTTTCATATTTCAAGGGATCTCTCATATGTCATATCTCTGATTCAGTGTGTATTTGTAAATTGGTTAAATATACACAAAATGGTCAAAATATATAGGGTCATTTTTGTTTCTGATTTGATATACAGCAGTCTTTATGTTCATGTAAATGCATTCTTAGGGAATTGTTTTGAAAGCACTTCAAATCTTGAAAGTATTTTTATAAAAAAGTTGTACTTTCAGATAATAATTTTAAGTAAATAAACAGCCTACACTTTCATGTGTGTTTCTTAAGAATACTTTAAAAAGTGCACTATGTAATAAAGTAAACTTTTCATTTGACATTAAAGTACATTTTATTTATTTTGTATTATTATTTTTTGTGCTTTAAAGAAGTACATTTTGATGTGTTGTCTAACACAGTGTTTCCCAACCTTTTTTTAGTCGCGGCACCCTT
>NW_015621520.1:0-2243 GCF_001515605.1 Sinocyclocheilus anshuiensis | reverse complement strand
GATGACGTCATTATGCCGGCTCTGGGTCAGCGCCGCCACACGCTCTCGTCATGATACATGATATGATGGAATAAAGTCGTTATTTTTCTTTTCTTTTTTCTTTTCTTTCATCATAAAAAGGCACCATTCTTGTGTCTTTGTAATTCCTCAGGGTCAGTACTTGTTAAACAGCTCCTGTTGCAACAAGAAACACAGACACTATACTTTATATAGTGGTATCATAGTAATAAACAATTTCAGATATTTTTCACTTCTGAGACATGCAAAGCTACAAACACCATGTTCTTCACACACGTGAACACGTCCTCTCTCTGTGTTTGTCTTTCTCTTTTTCACACGCACAAAAGCACAGTACTGTGTTCGTCTGTCACCTTTCACCATTGCCCACAGCCAGAGGATTAAACCGAACCTGTTGCAATTCTCTGCTGTTCTCAAGAGTGCCAGTTCTGGATCACTGCACAGCCGCATAATGACACGAGGCAGAAATGACTCTGGAAAAGCTGATCCCCGATCAGAACCACCATGTATATATTTCTCGCAGCAGGTTTTATGTGGTTGATAATGTGTACTGATTTTCAGATGGACAGTAAAGCTCCCTCGCTGGAGCACGGCAGATACATAATGACCTGTTGTTAAAGGTAAATGTCATGTCTTGGAAAAGGGATTGAGGAAAAATGAGGGGGAAATGATGGCAATACAGAGCTTTAGTTGTCTGTTTCTCTTTTGTGTTCATGTTTCTCTCTGTCTCAGGCATAAAAAGTTATGTAAATATGGCTCAAAGAATACTATTTTTCTTTGAAGACATGGTAAGTGTAAGGTGTTTTGCTTTTGTATCGTCACAGTTTAGTTTTTCATGACTGTTTTCCATTTTTTCTTTAACGGTTAACCATGCTTAACCATCTTCTGTATGCAAACGACCTTTGCAGTGATTGGCTAACCACAGAGTTCTGGTGTAGTTCACAGTGGTGAATTAAGACATGCTGAACATCGACAAGATGTTGTGTAAATGTCGGTAGTCATATGTTCAGAAATGTAGGAATTATCTGGAAAAGTGGGTGGGGCACAATATTAAACTTAAAAGCTTTGCTCATGAATATTAATGACATGACATTCGCTCAGCCGTACTGGCTGATTTACTGAAAGGCAAATGCTGGTCATTGGGTACTAGTCATTGTAGTATTACCACTTCCTGTTAACCACTTGCATGTTTATTCAGTCCACTGCCACCGCTAGTAATTGTCTCATGCTGTCAGCTGCATTATTACTCTTTGAATATTAAAATATAATAATGAATATGGACACTTTTTTATGGTAATTCTTTGCAAAGTTATTAACATCGTATTTGTTTTTTTCCCCTTTTTTAAGAAAAAAAAAGTACATTTAAAACTATACTTTCACAATACTTTAAAACACTATCATTTCAGATGGCAAAGTAGGCATTCTTCTCTCTTCTGACATAATCAAGCTCTTACAATTGTTTCCTCCTTTGAAAAATTATTATTATTATTAAATCATGTTTTTATGTATTCATTCCTATACAGTATTCGTTGTTTTGATACATTATATTAGTAGATTTGGGAGAAAGTTTTGCATTGCAACTTTTGTTGCAATTAAGCTTTGCCTATAATAATAAATGGTGTATAGTACCATAGTTAAGTATTTACATGCTTTATGATGATTATTAGAGGCAAGTAAATAAAACAATCCACAAGTTACTAAAGTTACTTGACAGTAAGGAGGGAGAGAGAGATTCTGTTGCATGATCTTGACTGCTGTTCGCTCCATTAGCACATGCATTATTTGGATTAAAAATAAATTGTAAATATAAAACAAACAAACAATTATAGGGGCATTCACTATAAACAACATTTCTTTTAAACGTCAAGCATAAACGACTATTTAAAGTGAAAGTGAAACTAGCTGCTTGTGTGAATTGCGCTAGGCTACACGTGTCTCTCTCATTCAAACGCGACTTATATTTCTAAAAAATAGGTTCATCGCTGTTACAAGATGTATGTATAACGAGTGGTTCCATGCATTATTACAGGAAAACGTCTTGTAATTACTGTACTGAGCCGCTGCAATTTTAGCAGCTCTAATGTGCTATTAAATTAAAGATTAAATACCATAGAGCAATAAAATGAACAGTGAAAGTTACAAAAGCTTGTACAGTACATTTTAACGGTCATAATTATGTATGAAAATAACTGAAGGAAATATCTGTTTGCTAAATGAAGCCAGCT
>NW_015621519.1:0-2230 GCF_001515605.1 Sinocyclocheilus anshuiensis | reverse complement strand
GTGAGTGTGTGTGTGCGCGTGTGTGTGTGTGAGTGTGTGTGTGTGCACGTGTGTGTGTGAGCGTGAGTGAGTGTGTGTATGTATGTATGTGTGTGTGAGTGTGTGTGTGTGCGCGTGTGTGTGTGTGAGTGTTGTGAGTGAGTGAGTGAGTGTGTGTGTGTGAGTGTGTGTGTGTACACGCACTTTTGTATATTCATGTACATCACAGGTTCTTGAGAAACGTCTTGCATCACACTTGAAAGTTGCGTTTAGTATCATTGATATACTTATTTTAAATTAGATTTTATTTTTATATTTTCTGTTTTAATTTTCATTAGTTTTAGTAATTTTGTTGTTTTTGTCATTTAAAAAAAAATATATTTAATTTTAGTATTTCAAGTTTTTTTCAGTAAATGTTTATTTTTTTATTAAATGTTTATTATAAGTAATTTCAATGTTTTTTTATGGTTTTAGTTTTAATTAATGATAATAGCTATAATAATGATCTAGGGTTGAGCAATACATTGATTTTACTGGCGATATAAAATTATGCAAAATTGTGACAAATGTAATATCTTTTTCTATGTAGCCACTGTGTTTCCTAAAGTGATCCTTTCTTATCTCATGAACATGACAGAGTCAAGACAGAAATGTTTTAAAAGTCAACGTGAAATAGTTCACACAAAAATGACTACTTCCCCTCGAGTCAATCCAAATCTGTGCAACTTACTTTCTTCTGTGGAGAAAACACAAACAAACCAACAATACACTGACTGTATGGAGAAAAACCACTGAGACATTTCTCAAAATATCTTCTTTTATGTAAAACAGAAGACAGTAAGTCAAACATTTGAATGACTTCACGGAAAGTAAAGATGACAGAACGATCATTTTTGGGTGAACTATCTCTTTAATTCATGTTTCTGTTCATAATATGATTCAATATTCAACTCATTTTATTTCTCATTAAACTTTTGTGAACGTTTGTGATCACCATTTTATCTTGAGTGTAAATGACTTTCGCTTTAAAATGACTGAAAACAGTGTAAGTTCAAACTGAGATTTTCAATTAATTTGATTTAAAACTATGAATACACTAATTTGTGATCATGTTCATGTTGTTTTCATTTATAGTGAATAACCGGTGTTATTTTTGCTATATTTACATACTATTACAGTATTGAATTAGCTTTTCTTTTTTATAATTTTAATTTAAGTTTTAGTAATTTTCTTATGTGCTTTTGTCATTTGCATTAGTGTTTCTTAATATTTTTCTATTTTGCTTTATATTTATTTCGGTTTTAGTTTTAGCAGTTTTAATACTTTAGCGTCAGCGTTTTTCATTTAATTAACATTTCTAATTTTTACGTTTTTAAGTTCAATGTTTATATTTTATTCTATTTCAGCTGTATTTGAGTTGTTGAAAACCGTTTTTAATAGTTTTATTTAGCAATAATGACACTGTGTAAAACATGCTCTTTTTGCTGTTTTATTTTCAATCTACTGGTCAAAATGATGGTTCCTCTTTTTAACCCATTTAAAAACAAATACAAAATATATACTAAATATCTTCAAAAGGCTAAAAAATATTGAATTTGTTTTTCAGCTCTTGACATGACCATTTAAACATCTCAGAGACAAATGGTAAATAATTAACTTCGGATCATGGATGATTTTATGAGAAATGTGCATTTTTCAAATAGTGACATTTAAATGCATATATTTGATATTCTGACTTGAATGAAGCACGTTATGACGTTAACCCACACAGAATGAAGCTCAGCGGAGAACAGGACGAGCTCAGATGGTCGATGTTGTGGTCAATAATGATAAGGCCGGCTTGCTCGGATGTGCAAAGTTAATTTTAACTCAATCAACTGGATTTTAGTTCCCCTGCTCATTAACCTTGGATTTAGGCTTTTTCCAGATACTACAAACAGTGACAAATGTCTCCAGATTGATCCAGTTAAGAAAAGCAATGTTTCTGGGTTTGCAAGGTTAACCTTAATGAGAAACACACACAGCGTGAGCCACGAGATGTCAGCGGCATCGTCAAGAAACACATTCAATATGAACAATATTTTCCTATCTGAACACATGAGGTGTAAATCCATCCTCAGGCCACAGGAAGTGGAGACTGATCTTCCCGCTCTTCTTGATCCCAATCCGTTTGGAGTTCAGAGGAGACCTCGGTGAACAGATGATGCCAATCCCAGCCCACGTCCTCCTGCACAGACACCACCAAACCATC
>NW_015621518.1:0-2210 GCF_001515605.1 Sinocyclocheilus anshuiensis | reverse complement strand
ACGGCTTGTGTTAATTGCCTCTCGTGGGGCAAAATGACAGCCAGCGCTCTCTTGAGCTCTCTTTTTCCTCTCAGGTCTCTTCTGGGAAGAATTAGACTGCATTAACACACTTTGGCAGCTTGAGATATCGGAATAAAACCCAGAGATTCCTGTCCAGAATGGATGGCTTCTTTGTGGTCTTAAATATCACTCCGGATTATGCTGATTAGCCGAGCATATACGACTCTGTCCTTGAAAAAGATCCGACATTAGGGGATGTTAAGGGCACTCGATATGCATGTGGATACTTGCAATTATGGATGTAGAGTATAATTCGTTATGATGTTTCTGTATGGCTGAAAGACCATTCGGCTGAGGAAATGGAGGTGGGTTAATTCTGTCGGTTTGTCATCTGAAACAACCATGTCAGGGTGTTTAAGAACATGAACGTGCAGAGAGCGTCCTGTCATTGTAAGACAGACGAGTCGGCGGGCTCAAATTGATTTGTCTGCGGCCGTATCGTTCGCCTTGTCCTCTGAGCTCAGGGTCAGAGCGTGGCAGAGGCAATACAAATGCTGTCAGTGACAGGAGGTCAAGGTTTAAATGCTTAAAAACGCACATTTTATCATCTTTCGCACAGTCTACAGTGATACGCACTGGTTTACACAACCAAATCTGCACATACGAGAGAACTGTGTGTGAGTAACTGGAAGCTAAAAGCATTACATATTTTTGTACAGGTATCTGTTTATGCCAACTAACAGCAGTAAGTAAAACTATTAAGATATCTTAAAATAATAAGCTGCTAGGGTTAAGTATCAGATATCTGTGTTCCAACACCAGCACATAAAGAGTTTTATCATCTAGAAACATCTGTTCCTCTTCTTTTCGAACAGTTAAATCCCGAGTTGATCGCATCTCACATTTTGAAGGCTTTTCAAACAGGCTCTATATGATGTCTGTAATACACAACCTTGTAAGGAATGAAGTGTGTAAGCGCCCAGGCTGACAGGCCAGAGGAGACGCTACTGACTTGAGCAGCGCCTGTATGTGTGGGTGTGTTTACACTGCGCATCAGCAGGAGTGCTAACTCAGGCCATCTCTTCCCTTTACATTTACATTTTAGTCATTTAGCTGACACTTTCCATTAGTATAGATGAGAAATGGAGGGATTAGTAAGGGAAGTATAGAACATGGGAGCAGGATTCCTGTGTCTTCCTCAGAAGGTGCTTGATGGCTCAGGTTAGATTGGTATCTGACATACAATAGCAAGTGTCCCTGTAATCTCTGTAAAATTGTATTTAATAAAGGTTTATCTTATTTTTAAGGATAATTTATTTAATTACATGTGGCTCTGGTTGGTCCATCGCTACCAGGGTTGAAAAAATAACGAAGTAGCTTGTGACACTGCTGTCTGTGTTATATTGCAGTGATCTGGACAATCATTTATACCTGAAAAGGAGCTATTAAATTTAAAATACAAGGTTATATGTTAAAATCAAGAGTCAGTGTTTGGTTGCTTAGCTCCTGCTGGAAATTGCAGTAACTACATAAATATTTCATAATGTTATATACACTACCATTCAAAAGTTTCACTTTTTTATTTAGCTAGGATGCATTAACGTGATCAAAATGTAGCAAGGTTTCCACAAATATACTAAACAGCACTGTTTGATAAAACATTGATCAACATTGATAATAATAAAAATAAATGTCTCTTGAGCACCAAATCAGCATATTAGAATGATCCTTGTTCTGAAGGATCATGTGACACTGAAGACTGGAGTAACGACTGCACAGAAATAAATTACATTTTAAATATATATTTAAAAAAAAAAACATTATAAATTGTAATTATATTTCACAGTTTTCACAATAAAATAATTGCAGCCTTGTTCAGCATAAGAAAAGAATCTCAAAAGAATCTTACAGACCCCCAGCTTGAACAGTGTATGTTTCATAATATCTGTTTAAATAATATTGATGGCAAAAAAAACGTAACGTAAAAAAGTAAATGTATAGCCAGCGTCTGGCATTTCTCTCCATGTTTAGTTTTTTTTTCTTCATAGTTCAAGGACTAGCAGGACAGTCACTAGTGTGGGACTTCTGTGTTGTCATTGACTTCAGAGTCACATGATTTTTATGATTCAGGTGATTGGCTCAAAATAATGTGTAGGGCTGGCACCATACCATTTTTTCAGAACCGATCCCGATCCGATACCAAAAGTTCT
>NW_015621517.1:0-2239 GCF_001515605.1 Sinocyclocheilus anshuiensis | reverse complement strand
ACATCAAAAAGCAACATCTTCATGCTTTCTGGAGCTGAGACAGCTTTTATGAACTGAAGGACAGTAATGTGTTTTAAATGCAGTGATTTTACAGGGAAATCATTGTGAAAGGTGCATTCAATTATTTAAAAAAAAACTAGAAATAATGTCTATCCATTGTGCAAGCTAAGAAAAAATAATTATGTGACATAAAAAGGTATAATAACAATATGCAAAAATGAATGGTAACATACCAGAAAACTGTTATCAAATAAATGAATTAAAATGATTAAAAAACTGAAAGCTTCTGACACTGTTTCAAGGAGATCCTATATAATGTATTATAATTTTACAGCTGTAACACAAACTATAGTAACTATTTTTGTCAGAAACTATTGTTACAATGGTAAAACGTTGGACGAGGACATGTGGAAATCATATCAAGACCTGGTTTTGTCTTGCTAATTCTGATAAGGTTGATATGGTTGCTAGCATTTTTGCAGTGCAGTGATGAAGATACTACAGGTATATTTTCATTCTCTAAAGAGAATACAACAGAAATAATGTTGGAATGAATAAGAACAAGACAGTACCATGGCTGGGTCAAATGCATGTTCACATCCTATATCAAATGCACGTGTGCACACATACATACTGTAGTACATTCAACGAATAGCAGACATCTGGCAAAAGTGACAGTGCTCTGAAAGGGGGCAGCTAAAAATACCAACAGCCAACTTGGTCTTACATCTTACAGTCTATCCCATGTTTAAAAATATATCACAATGTTGAGAAAGCAAGCTCTGGTCATTTGTCACCCTGTCACTTTCTCCCACCTAGGTCAGAGATACCTCAGCCTACATACCTCTCTCTGGGTCTCATTTTAAAAATAACAAAACAGGGGTGCAGAGAAAGCACATGAATAAAGAGATGCATACTGGAGATAAAAGTCATATGATGCTATTTTACAGATGGCATTGATGACAGAGCGATCCATTTGGTTGATGGATATTAGGCAGATGTCATTTACAAATCTTGGAAGGATTAAGCCTTAAAAAGGAGGATTTTTTTTATTATTATTATTATTATTATTGTTGTTATTACATAATCCTTGTCCATTAAAAAAAGGAATCAGCTATATTTTGTTACACAAAAAAAAATTTCAATACAATCTTATAACCCTTATAATTTTATGATTTATACTGCATTTGTTAAATATTAATAATAATAATTTATGATCTTAAGAGTGTTTTGAGAGTGTAAGCTAAAATAGATGTTGATAAAAACAAAATGTAGATCGAAAATAGATAACTAGGCCTATTTAAAATGCAATTAATCATTTCCAAAGAAATCAATGTTACGTTTTCACTGTAAAAACAAGAAAAATACTTTAGTGACAGACTGTCTCTAGACTTTTATGGGTGAGAAACGTGCATTTTGCAGCCACCTGTAAATGTACTAAATAATGAATTAAATTTAAATAATAATTATAATAACAAACCTTGATGGTTCCCTTAAATTTGCATTCATTAGAATCGAAATATCGTTTTAGCTATATAAATTCATCTATAGCAGCATGAATAAAAATAACTATATATTATTCGAATAATACAAATAATTAAGTACGAAATTAATTTATAGTAAATTAAACAACAGTTCATGCCTAATGAATAAAACTGATATCATAATGTGACAGGACTATTATTTCTCCATGCTGTCCTCAAAATGACCTCTAAACATGTTTGTCCTCTGAAGAACAGACTACGGCAACAAATTTGGTCAATTTTAGCAATACAGCTCATTGAAATAAAATGGTCCTATTGCATTTAGTGGTGGAGTTGTATTGACCTCAACAACACTTCAAATTACAATCCTTCATTCACCCTAAAGTGTCCAAAACAGTCTACAGCCCTTAAGTAAACACATAAAAACGGTGTAATCTAATATTATTCAAAGACAACCGGTGAAATCAGTGGCTAACGTTAAAGTCAGTGGGTGGTTTGACTCATTCAGAGTCTCGTCTTGATGAAAATATCCTGTTTAACCACAGAAGCTGAAGCATCTAATGCATGAATTGCATTAGTAAACAACTGAACAAAATGAGCAAAAAAATTATACTGTGTGCATTTGGAGAGGGGTGTTAAGGACGCCAACTCAGAATCTTAAAATAGGTAACAGAGGATTGCAGGGCACAGGTCTTACAGGACTGTCTAACAAACTTGAACAGATGGGCCTCTAATCAGCAAACTGCCTTAATTGC
>NW_015621516.1:0-2237 GCF_001515605.1 Sinocyclocheilus anshuiensis | reverse complement strand
TCCAGAGCTCCCTCGCCCTCCTCTCCTCACTCACCTCGTGGCCCACCTGCCCCTTAATTATCACCACTCATCATGAATATCTGCAGGTTCTGCCCTCCTCACCCCATCGTGTCCTCCACCACCTCATACCTGAAGTGCGCATCACTGGCTCCGGGAGTTTCTTTTTTGGTTTGCTGTCCTCTCCATCCTGCCTTTATCTATTTTCTTTTTTCTTTTCTATCCCCTTGCATAAGAAATCAATGTACTGTATGAAAGAAAAAAAGAGTCAAGCGTCCGAACAACCAATAAGGACTGAAGTTTTCTTGACTCTGTGCTCTTGTAAATTTAAGATATTGTAACTAAATAAAGGTTAATCATGTTTTCCGTCCGATCAGACTCCTTCCAGCACAAAAAATGACTGTGGATTATCGTGCTGTGGATGAAAAATCTAGTAATAAAAAAAAGTATATTTACGAAGATAACTATGGTGCAGTTAAGGCTCGGCGTTGTTGCTGCTGATGTAATCTTGGGACTTGAGACATCATGTTTGCATTTACATTATCATGGCTTCATCCAGTCGGGTGGGTTTTGGAAAGCTAATCTGTAGATCTGGGTACAGTTCGGCAAGGAATAAACAACCACAGCTCCATGTCATCCATCTCCATGTCTGTCTGTACAACAGTGTGGCCTTTGAGGGTGATACGCAGCCCATCTCATAACCTCCCTCTTCACCACACTCTGGATCTTTAGGACTCCAACAGCCTTTGGCGTCAATAGGCCTGACACCAAGAGTCACTTCATTTACTTCACCGATTACGGAGTCTGTTGATCCAGGAGACGTCTGTGCCCTCCTGACCTCTGGACCTTTATAGGAAAGACTATGCGGAGTCTTCAGCCCTAGAGTGACACTAGAGTTCAAATGGTGCTGCTACAGAAGACAAAAGGCCGTCCTTTACGCCGAATTCTGACCTGTGGGGACACTAAATGAATGACTACAAAAACCAGAACACTACTGCGTGACGGGACAGCAGGGCACTTCTATTCTGGGTGGATGAACTGCATTCAATTGGTCTGTGTGTTTTTGTATGCATGCAATTTTGCTCTAAAGCACGTCAATTCACGTCGCATTATCATCTGGGTAATGGGCTGCTTGCTTTTGTCTCACTCAAGATCTGTCTCGCAATAACGTCACATCTAGTAGACCCATTGCCATTAATGTCTCTTTGCATTCTGTAAATAACATGGCACACAGTGTCCAATCCCAGCAACCCACCCAATTGGTTACTAGGAGAAGCTTGTCAATACACAAACCTGTCTTGGAGAAGATAAAAAGCTTTAAGCCTTATCCATTGCTCTTTTTTTTATGTTGGTTTTACATGGGAAGTCATTAGGTCTGCTTTATTACTGTATAATTTGTGAAAGTATAATGGCACAGAGATTAATATTCCCTTTTTTTTGTATTTTAACATTGATCATGCTTTCAGTCATGTAATGGCTTTTTGGCCAAGGCTCGTCCCTTTTTCTGCTGCTGAATTATTGCTAATCTAATGTTGTTGGACTCCAGAATGTCTAAGGTCGTCCTTGCAGGAGACGTTTTCAGGCTTTTAGCTTGGCATTTTGGGTTTTTTGATTGTTAGCACTACAGTTGTTAGCCTCTAAAGCCCTTGATAAACTTTCCACTGTGTGAAAAAAATAAAATAAAAGCTCCGTTACGGCATATATTTGGCTTAACCAGGAAAAAAGTCTAGATAAAACAGAAAATATATTTTTTTACACTTATTTTGAAACCATAATACACACTGCTGACTTTAGTTGTAGTATAGAGCGCTAAGTATATGAGAACTGAGCGTCGGAAAGTAACGTCAGCTTTAGTTGTCTGTGAAGGGCATTACACGGTTTTCCATTATGCTCTGCTACGAAGTTTTTCTGCAATATTTTCTTCACAAGCTCTTGCTTCTGTACTGTCCTGCGTTCATCTCAGGTATGAGCCTTTAATTTCTTTCCTTTCAGTGTTTGAGGAGAATTATTAGTCATATTCTTTCAGGAATTGATGTAACGTTACTTAACCTGTGTGAACGTGCGCGGCCCATTATAGGTCTGCCTGCACTGCAGCAGATGAATAAATAAGGAACCACACCGACCTCAGAGCCGAAACGTTTCATTGTTCTGTCTTTAGGTCTGTTTGTTTTACGGTTTTTGTATTGATCAAGTCAAATTACTCTTTGCATACGCTCATATCTTGACTGACATGGCCTCCT
>NW_015621515.1:0-2220 GCF_001515605.1 Sinocyclocheilus anshuiensis | reverse complement strand
GATCACTGCTGCCGGTCCTGTGGCCCCTGCTGATTTGGCCATCACATGGATGTAGTATTGTGTGTATGGAGTCAGTCCAGTGTACATAAACGCCTGTTCGATTGTGCTGTTCTCACTAATAAACCCTGAAATACACACATACATGTACCGCATTAGTAAACAACTATTAAAGGATGTGCTTTGCATTAAGTAGTCTAGAGCATGTCAGGAGCATGTGTGCTAAACGCAAGGCCACACAGCTTCATATACTAACTGGTTGGTGTCATGTAAAGCTCCTGTCACAGTGTGGTGTCTGTCGGATAATATGAATCGTAAAGGTATTGGTTTGATGGCCAAGGGGCGTTAGCAAGTGTTACCTTCAGAGCTGTGGAGCTGGATGACGTAACTGAACCGTCCTGTGGTGATCTTTGGAGGGTCCCAAGATAGAGACAGAGATTTAGAAGTGATGTTTCTGAAAACTACGCTTTGTGGTGGGTCTTCAGGGGCTGCAACACACATAATTATTATTATTTATTTTTTAAAACTTGAGATCATGTATTACAGTGAAAATTGTGATTATTAAAATAAGATATGTGTCCTATTGCTATAATTCCAGATATTATTATATAAAATGATGAAAACACATTTGCAACATGTATTAAATAATCATGCAATAACACATCAGAGAAATTTAAGTAAAATAGTCTTTTGAATAGAATTAGGATTTTCTACATACATTATTTGTATACAATTGTATACAATTTAAAATATCTGCTTTGTTTTTTTTATTCATTTTAAAATGTAATTTATTTATGTGATGCAAAGCTGAATGTTTAGCAGCCATTAGTCCAATCAATCTTTAGTGTCACATGATCCTTTAGAAATCTTTATAATATGCTAATATATGCTAATTCTAATATATTTTTATAGAACTTCTGATCCATTTAATAAAAGCATTAATTTCTTTCCAAAAAAAAATCAGTAAAAACCACTTTACTAGAAGCCTTTAAACATAATGCATCAAAAAAAGTATTATAACAGTAGTATATAATGCATTAATTATGCCTTAATGCACCTTATAATGCATTGTATGATCTCATAAATAATTGTAACCACAGTTATAATACTTAACCATTTATTTTTACACCTTTAGAAAGTATAATGCATTAAAACACATCACAAACAACCCATTTCAGATATAACAAAGAATCTGATGCATAATGCACTTTAATTTGGGTTCCAATTATTTATGAAAAGATATAATGAATGCCAACATACACTATGAATACCTTTATAATGCATTATACATACAGTAAAGTCTTACTGATAAACTAGTGAACAGTAGTGTAGATATACAGTATTTGAGAATGAAGAGTGTGTATGTGTGATAGCATACCAGCCTCTGGCATGCGGACCATAGTGCTGGCAATCTGTCCCTCCCCATCACTGGTGAAGGCGGAGACTTCAAACACGTAGGGAGTGTAGGGGCGGAGCTCATCAATCTTCACACTAATTGCAACACTCCAGATGAAGGCGGGAGGTACGGCTGAGAGCGTAACAGTGGGCAACACAGCAGAGGTCAACTGGGAAGATTCAGACGGGCTTGGAGTTCCACGAGATAAGATGTCTGCTGCATCCTAGAAGACACATGCATGCACATAAACACTCCGAAACTAATTGTAAAGATTGGTAGATCGATGCATATACCACTGCGATTTGAATTTGGCTCAGCTGTCCTGTATCACTTCAAATATTCATTAATGCAAGTACAAACGTACGTTGCAGTGAGGCAGGGCTCCGTTCATGATGTCCTCTGCGTTGAGCTCCAGCGTACGGACGGTCTGGCCCGTTCGAGCATGTTTGACTTTTACTGCAAACTTAGTGATGAGACCATTAATGCGTACGGGGAGAAACCATGTCACTAACACTGAAGTGTGATCCTCAGCAAACGCTGTGAGGTTTGACACCAGACCAGGGGCTGCGAGATTGATCAGAACACATACACACACACTAATCATACAATGTATTTTCATACAATACATACATCCCCACTTACAGCAGGCATCACTTTTAGGCAACATATGCAGAAAATCTTTGCTAGCATATACCCTACCATTCAGAAATTTGGGGTCGGTAAGATTTTTGAATGTTTTTGAATGTCTCTAATGCTCACCAAGGCTGCATTTATTTAATCAGACATACAGTAAAAACAGTAATATTGTGAAATATTATTACAATTTA
>NW_015621514.1:0-2236 GCF_001515605.1 Sinocyclocheilus anshuiensis | reverse complement strand
CTTCTTTGATAGTGATATCTCACACAGCAGTTGGTGTTCATGGCATTAAGCTCGGAGTTTCCCACAGATACTCGCAGCACTTTTATTGATTTTCGACTCTTTGCACCCCAGAAATGCTAAGACATACTGATCACATGCTAATTTTGAGTGCTGTTCTGTCTTGCATTGAAATGACTCGAGAAATGGTTGAGAAAATCCTTATATTTCATCAGAAATGATACTGTATGTCTCATGTTTTTATACATACAGACCTTAGATAAGTCTGTACTGTGTATGAATACACATACAATGGCAAAGTAATCCCATGTATTCATATTTATTTTATGTCAAATGTGTTTCTACCACACGTACATTTACGTATGTTTGCACAGATACTAAAGCATACAATATTGACATATTGACAACAAATAAACCTTACAGGCCTTCAATCCTTATTTAATCTATTAATATTTAATTCATGGAATTAATCGGTTGACTCTATTGTATTTAATATCAATGATTTTGTGTTTAATGTTTAATGTTGTTCACACATTTGCTTTGAAATTCTAACATTTTATTCTGTTCTGTGTGAAATGTTACATTTACATGACTTTTCGAATTTACATAATTTAAAACAAAACTACACTTTAAAATCTTGACATAAATAAAATTTCTGTCATTTTTAATCATTCATTTTGAATGTCACACATCGTCTCATGTACTACTTTGATACTGCTTTTTTTTTTATAATTTCATAAATGATTGCTATTACACTTGCCAGTGGTTAGGGCTTGGTTTAGAGCTTATCTACATAATGGTATACTGTAACTAAAATCATTGTCACTGTACATTTTTCTGCCAGTTTTAATCTTTATATAGTTATATATTATTATATAAATGCTTTTGCTTAGGTTTGCTGATAGGGTTAAATGACTTACATGAATACTGTATATCTATAAAATGGTAAAAATCTCACTATTTAAAAGTGAAATATGATATAAATGTTTCATAAATATTTTACATTTCTATATTTGCACTTAATACTTCTTGCATTTTAGATGCTGTCAGTACATCCATATTGTTTGCTTCAGCATCTTCCCAAATGTACAAAAAAATATGTTTTTTCATCTGTAAATGTTACGTATGAATACCTACAATCTATGAAATTGCATATAAAGATGTACTTAAGTGGGTCAAAAAAATACTCTAAAGGTGAGCTAATTGCATTTCATATAAATTGAAACATTTACAATACATTTAACACATAACATGGAATTAAGTGTCTGAAAACATTATAATCAGTTCACACTTAAGTATATTCTTTAAGATCAGTTCACACTTAAGTATACTATTTCCGTAATACGGAGAGAAAAAAAAAAGCTACAAAGTACTTATTTTTTTTCTTTTTAATTAGGGTAGATTGTGTCCTAATATAATCTGATATATCTGAAAGAGGTTCAGCGTCACATAGATTGTTTATGAGTTATGATTTTCACACTTGTATGAGAGTCACCTCACAAAGCAAAAAAACAATCAAATGAGCCCAACAAGCGCATGTGTGACTGAGGTAACTGAGAAGGGAGAGGATGAGAAAAAAAAGACTCATGCATCGCTAACATCATGACACCACATCCGAATAAATGCGTCAAGGTGCAAGATGCCATGGTGCAGTTATGCACATTAACGTCAGTTTCACAGGGTCAAGTGCTGCCATCAACAGCCATGCAGTCATGTCCTTTGTTGTGCATGCTTACGTAAGATATCTCTGCTCTTCCTATTCTTATTCCACTCCCTCCATTCTCATCTATTATCAACGTATCCCTAGAGCCTGGAGAGCAACCCTTCCCCCATCCTAAATGAGGGAGTGATTGATAGAGGCACTACAGTGCATCTTGCATTTTCCTCTCCACCTTGAACACCAGCAGCAGCAGCGCTTGCGGAAATAACTAATCATCTGTGCAAACTTCACAATCCTCCTTTTTATGATTCCACACCAATTCTAGAAAATGTGAAAGAAATCCTTACCTTTTTAAATCTGTTTTTTCTCCACTCATTCCCTCATATTCTTTGTCTCCATGTCCTCTGTCTGTCTTCATCTAGTGCACATCCTCAGCAAAGGTCTAAGGTGGCTCAGTGTGTGTGTATCGGTCTGTATGTGTGTGCTTGTACAAGCCAGCGATGACGTGCAGATGTGTGAAGCTAGCAGGGCACAGTTTCAACCTCAGACATCACTTCCTCTGCTTCACAATGTGTTTCC
>NW_015621513.1:0-2232 GCF_001515605.1 Sinocyclocheilus anshuiensis | reverse complement strand
AGAAAAGCGCTATATAAATGTAACTAATTATTATTATTATTATTACACTCTTACATCGGTGTCCTCACTGCCGTCACACAGCTGCCTGAGACGTCCCCACTAGACTTCTAAACACAGGTCACTTGGCTCTGCAGACATGTACTGTGTGTGTTTGGCTAAAACTCTGGCTGATGTCATGTCTATTTCAGGCTTATATGTCAGGGTCAGGTTTGAGGAGAGTATATTTATGGTCTAGACTGTAGAGCAAGTGAATGAGTGTGGATGTGTTTGAAACCTCTCAGCCATATTATGCCTTTTTTTTTCTACAGAGACATTTACTTAGATAGAAATCCTCAAACCTTCTATGATTCCATAAATACACCATTCAGCTCAGAAAACAGCAACTTAATAAGAAAATACTAAATATTCCACATGGTACACGTTGAATTTCATATTTCACCTCACATTTTGTCTTACCAATTCATCCCTTGCATCTCTCACACATTTCCCAGTTTTCAGTGCAAGCATGTGTTTTGATCTTGATAAGAGAGGAGCTGCTTAGTCTCGACAGCTGTCCACCAGCCTTTACTGAAGTGCATCTCAATATGCAGGCAGCAGCTTGAGTGTTTGAGGTTCCAGCAGCACCACTGCTGGTATGTGACAACAGCATGATGCCAATCTATCAAACACGACATGTTAATGCACGTCAAGATGTTGGCAACTGAAATTCAGTGAACATGACCATGTAGTCTAACTTGACACATAGCACAACGGCTACATTTCCCAGGCATACTAAGGTGGCATACTAGGTAAATTAGTATGTACTTACTAAGTTGGTGATGAATTGGAAATGAGGAAGTGAGCATTTAAAAACATTTAAAAACATGCACTAACTGAAACACAAATACGAACGTGAAAATGCAACCAATAGTCGTCTCCAGCTCTATAATCAGCTTGTAGACTGTCAAGTTAAATCTGTCTCAGATACAGACGTTCAAATAAGTTAACACTTTTTTTTTTTTTAAGATTTAATCTTACCAGATGTGCAGACGTAACGGCCCGAATCGATGGATATCCCCTTTAAAATCTCCACGATCAATTTTTTTTTCTTTATGACAGCCAAATTTAAAACTAAAAGGCTTTGCGGTTAATTAAAACGGACAAATCACAGGTAAAACACAGTCCATGACATGAGGTTCACGTAAAATAATGACTGGACTATATCCTCATTAACATTTATATCAGCGCGATGCGCAGATCTGCAGACGTACAGACTGCACGAGTTCTCGGTAGATATGATAAAGTGAAGCGCATCTCTTCTGCCGCCTACTGGCAACCAAAGCTATTGCACATCAGCTCCGTCACATTATATAGGTCTCGAGTGCAGTCTTAAAAGGTTAAACTTATTTTGAAACTTGAAACGTGTTCTGTGTGACCCGGATCAAAGAGTAGGCCTACATCTCATAACACATGCAAATAAAATCGATATCTTTTTATTTAAACATAACATAATGAGAAAATGATCATGTTTCTATGTGTTTGAAAATAACTTTAATAAGATGTTATTCTGGGTCATTTAATAAGATTTAAATTACGTTTGATTGTTAGACTAGACAGTAATTCTCATAGGCCTATTGACAAAGTCTTAGTGTGATTGTTTTTTTTTTTTAAAGTAGGCCTACTGTGACATCATGGTACTTTAAGATTTCCATATTAATATATTCCATGGTATTTACGCGATACTCCAAAGTACATCCATTGTATGTGGTAACATTTTTGTTAGTTCCCCCTCTCCTTCCAACTGTTATCCAGCAATCGTTAGTGAAACTTTACATTTTAGCCATGGTAAGTTCCAAAGTCTTTGTCTCCAAACCCTATACAAATGCAGGTGGCCAGTTGCTTTTTTTAAAACAGAGACATGACCAGCTGTACGCATTCAATTGGGGATTGGGGGAGTGGGGGAAAATCCCCCCACCACCACTATCATTAATTTCCTCCACCCCCATCACAAATGCACACCAGCTTGGTGTTTTTGTTACCCTACCTTTCTTGAACCAAAGCAGCAAAACCCAATGAAATTCATTGTAATGAGTGTCCTTGTGAAACACGATGGCTTTGAGACAAAGGTGAGATGCAACTGGTCCCCTCGTATTAGAGTTTGGGTGAAATAATTAGGATTAATGAACACAGCAACCAACTCTATTCATGGGCTGAAACGCTTACTTGAGTAGCCCTGACTATTTTTTAATACAT
>NW_015621512.1:0-1932 GCF_001515605.1 Sinocyclocheilus anshuiensis | reverse complement strand
GGTTTTATGGGTCTAGTACATACTATCAGTGTCTGGATGACAGTCACACCCTATCAATCTCTTCAAGACACTCTCTCTCTTTCTCTTGCTGGCTGTATATGTCGTGTGTGTGTGTGTGTGTGTGTGTGTGTGTGTTTGTTTACGGTCAAGGCGAAGTGCAAAAGCATCATGTTCAGACTGATGGAGCATGTGCAACCGTTTTGTAAAGTAACGCCTTTTTTATGGCCAATGAGTTCCTGATTGATATCTAATACAATTTCCGTTGAAAGTTGAAAATACTGATTTCTCTGATTTTTATTTTGATGAATGAATATTGATTCTTATTGATCTTTTAGTCTATGCTGTTTAATTTGATGCTTCACTACACTAAACATTATTTGTAGTGCACGTAGCATCCAAAAATCACAATAAGCTTTGCGCCTTCTTACTTTTGATACAAAACAAAGTCAAAGCTTTGAAGTTCTATCCATTTTATTATGAAATTATCATAATACTATTTTGGTGCTCTTTAATGTGGCATGACAGATCGCTATAGTCGCCTCAGTTTATGTGGCATGCAAATTGTTTCATTTCTTCCTCTTTACTACTAGTTATTGCACAAAATGAGCATGAACCAACATCAGAAGGTGTGTTGAAAGATACACTGCAACTTACAGAAATATATAATGTCTTATGTAATCACTCATTCAGTTAATTAGCAGTGAAAATATGTCAATAAAACAGCTTGTAAACAATGTCACGTAATGTTACGTTTATCTCAGAAAAGTCGATTAATGACCATAGTAGTATTATATTAATGTAATATATTAATAATGTACCAATAGAATGGTTCCCTGTATAGTTCACAGCATTAGTTGAGAAAGAAACTGACATATACTGTACCTGATATATCCAAATGAATCAGTACCAAATCGAGATTGGAACTGAATCAAATTGCAAGCTTATGAATCAAACTCAAATTAAATTGTGATGTTTGTGTCAGTATTAGTAAATGCGGTGTGAAAGCGTAGAGACCCATGGAGAGCGGTGCAGTAGTTGTCTGGCTCAAGAAACTGTAGTTTAGAATTCATCTGCCGTATCTTGCTCTCTTGTCTTTCTTGCTTTGTCTCTCGCTTTCGTGTGTTTGGCAGGGAGTGTGACTGTAATTAATGTTGAAGCAGTCGTCCTGTTGAGGACCAGAGGCTGAAAAGAAGAAGAGAGGAAGACATGTGGATGCTGAAAGATGATTTGAAGGGGAAAGAGGGTGATGAGAGGAGAAGAGTCACAGATCTTTGTCAGGATGGAGGAGTCCTGCCAGCTGTGAGGAGGAAACTGCTGGAAAACCTCCCTTTGAGTTTTGGAAGACACACGATTAATGCAAACACGCATTCAACCAGCACGGTGTAATACATATTCAGACTTTGAGAAGTATTAGATCAGACATTTACTCATAAGTTTCCCTGAAGCAGACCAATAAATGGCTAAATGCATGAACACCAACCAGGCCCTTATGCTGTTAGAAAGGAATGATTTTAATCCAGTCAAATTGTTCCTGATCAGGTTCTATCTTCAAATAAATAAATAAAATGTGTTTGTTTGTTTGTTTGTTTGATTGATTTATTCTATATAGCCATTCAGTGATCATAGAAATATTATATTAATACAATATATGAATTATATTTATCCTTTATAATTTTACTAATTAATATTATTATTTTACTTAATTTTTACTTTGTTTTATTAAATATATTGTGTTTACTATTATTATTATCAATGGTTGTTGTAATTTTAATTACTATTTATTATTATTATTTTCTAAATATGTAAAAAGTGGCAGCGGGTGTACAAGAAAAAGTGTGTGTGTGTGTGTGTTTATAAGGAAGGGGATAGGAGCTTCTGCTGTTCTTTAGATAAGAAAATTACAAATTGATCACAAAATTCTCTCTCACACAC
>NW_015621511.1:0-2231 GCF_001515605.1 Sinocyclocheilus anshuiensis | reverse complement strand
TGGAAAGGCAGAATAATAATCAGTGTTAAATGAGAAATAACTGCTCATCTTGTTCGCATTTTGAGTATGACCTGTCATGTAGTTAATGATATAGTGATTAATTAAGCATCATCATTACTGTTGCTCACAGTTTCAGTGCCCTCCTCACACAGTTCGTGCTGTGGAAAAATGTAATAAAACTCTATTATATATAAAATTGATAATAATTAATAATAACAAAATAAAATTGGCCAAAAGTCGTATAGACTTGGATTGAAGAAAAGACCTGAATCATATCTTTGGACTCAAATATCACCACTATGCAGGGATATCTAATAATAATGCTCTAATAACTACCCAGAACACCCTAGCATCACTGCAGTCAGTTTTGTGCTGGCAAGCACCAATCACATGTTCTTCGAAAAAATGTAAAAATCCAGTTTACACAGTTTTTTGGCCATAGGGACAGATAGATCTGGATGTGTTCTTTTTATGCTTACATTAAAAGCGATGAATTCTCTTTGATATTAGTTCAAGAATTTAATACTGCAAATTTGCCTTTGCCAGTTTATTTGCTGTACAGAAGTGTGTGGTGGTATAAATGCCATCTGTGTTGAAGAGGCTTACCCTAGAGGACTGCTCGCATCTTTTGAAATCAGCATTAGTTGTATGTGTCATCTTTGAGTTGGCCGTGGAGTCTGCATACTGCTTTTAAAGTTAACATGGTATCAAAATGATTTAGTTTCTCAGGGATTAACAATAAGAATGGTCCAGGTTTTAGGCCAGTTGATGAATCAGCAACTTGCCCCTTTGTGCTGGTAGTGCATTGCCACAGCAAATCTTATATTTGTTGATCCTGTACATCCATTTTTATGCCTTGCAAATTCTTCTGATTTATCAGATTGATAATATTCTCTAAGTGGCCAACTTCGATGAGGTTTTCCAGAAATTGCAAAAATGGCTTGTGAAGGTCTTGGAAGCATTGGTAAAATATGTGTCAATATGTGTATGAATTTCTAGATTTACGTTATAGCTATTTAATCATAACATATTATGAACAAATATTTGAACTCTGTTTGTAATTCAAGTTACAGGAGCCTGTAACATAAAGCCAGTTTAGCTGGCTAGTCAGGTAAGTTTTAGATTAGTTTGCACCAACCCTGGGTTTTAGCTACCATGAAAGTGTGCTGGCTTACAACAGTGTTCATCGCCATAGTGAATTACGCTCCACAGCTAACCTGCTCCAGAGCAGGTTCGAAATTAGACCAATCGGCAGTGAGCAAAGCGACACATATCTGTAGCAATTAAATCATTTCCCAGGTTCTCTTGATCCAAATTAAAGGTCACTTACCAGTAAAATAATTTGAATTTGAAAAAGAATCAACACTAAAAGCGGGGCATTTTTATTATAATTATTTTATATAATTTATATATTTAATTATACCTCCAGTCTGTTACACATGAGCAATTACAGTTTAACAATTAATATTAAGCTTAGTTTAATTATAAATATAAATAGATGACATGTAATATGTAAGACTCAGTATATAAGGTTTAAAGTTCATTTGTAAATGTTAATTTGAGCCCGACTGGATTAGTTTGGTTTTGTCAAATTAAAACCAATCCTGTAACCCAAAGTTTGTTTAATCTAGCTTCATGGGACTGAACCCTGTATTCATTGTAAATGTTTTAATATCGTTTTACCTGCATTATCGTCGTCCAATGCACAGTCCCAGTAAAACTACCGGAAATAAGTATGCATGAATTGGTCCAGAGATCACAGTACATGAACACTGTGCAAAGTTAATAGGATTTATTGAAGGTTTAGAGAGATGCGTCTTGGAGTAAGTTGCCACACATGGTGTATAATACACAGCCTCCTGTTATGCTCTTGTCAAAGTAACTGGATTAGAAAACTAAATATTGTGTAGCTGGTAATTAGCAGTAGCTCATTCACTGTATTTAGAGAACAGTCTTGAATTGCTCTGCACTACATTCCCACTATGGGTTGAATTATTAGATTTTCCATGTTTCATTTCCCTTCAGAACCCCTCTTTAAGGTCAAAGAGCTGGAAGCTGGAGCTGCAGCATTTCAGCACAGGACGGAGTTGTTCTATTTATAATCATGAGCATTAGCTGATATTGGCATGCCACTAGGGATGTTTTTTTTTTTTTATATGTGGCTTTTTTTTAATGTCTGGCAGTCTTGTGTGGACGCTGCAAGGCACCTTGTTCTGTCACATTGAGTGACT
>NW_015621510.1:0-2226 GCF_001515605.1 Sinocyclocheilus anshuiensis | reverse complement strand
TTTTTTTTTTTTTTTAATAATTGAAATACTATTATAGGTTTAATCAATATTTTGGATTAGTTTTTATTTTTTCAGTTTTCATTTTAATGTTAAGGTTAGTAATTTTATTGTATTTTATTTAATTGTATTGTATGCTTTTGTTATTTTAATTCGTTTTATTTAGTTTAATTCGTTTTATTTTATTCATTGTATTAATTTTTTGTTTTTACATATATCTATAGTTCTCTCTCACTAACAGTAACTAGTCAGTTATACTTCTTAAGTGTCCACATTCTGACCTGTATAGGTGTGGTAAAAATCAAAGTAAAACTCCTGTTTGCACAAATTTCTATTGGATTGACTGGATTTTTCATGTGAAATTTTAAATGTGACAGCACCTTAATATTAAAGCACAAAAATATAATCAACTCATGGTCATGTCATTTTTAATGACATTAAAAATTTGAAAATAAAATATTAAACATCTTTAAAATAAAGTGAGTTAAACAGAATTTTTACAAATTTACAGACGACCATGGATACGCAGACAGAAAAGGAGTCTGGTTGTAGAAGGCTCATGTCTCTAGCTCATCAATGTCCAGATGTTTTGTGAGAAGAGCTTCTGGAAGGTTCTGACACTGCAGATAGAGAAAAATCACCTGAACCTGTGATGAGGAACAAAAACACACAAGATAAGATGTGAAAAATCATGTGAGAGGACGCAGTGCCTCCTTCAGGCTATGACTGGTCCTGTCAATGCAATAATGCCCTCCTTTCATATTCTCTTCCTCACTGTGATTAATCTGTCACTTTGTTAATGGTCACATCTGATGCTCACTATTGGTCTACAAATCAATTACGGTAATTACTTGCCTTTAAACATCATGACACCTACAAACATTTTTAAATAACTAATAGTCTGCAAAAAGGTGACAATTAATAATAATATTCAAACAACAAATAGGGCTGCATGATTAACCGAACTGAAATCAGGATATAGATTAGTGCATAGATTTAATGTAGATGTAGTGTAGATGTATGGAAATAAATATATGCGCTAAATGTTTCGGAGTGAGTGTAATTAGAAGTGATTATAAAACAAGCAAAATTAAAGCTTGATGGTTTAACATCTAAAAATGAAGAAATTAAGACATTATAAATATTATTATTGTAAATTTACAGTTGTACTGTAATATTGAATAATTACTTTTATATTACTTTTCTTAAACACTAAATTTTTATTTTTACAGTGGAATATTAAAATAGTAATAGTTCTTATTTTGTTTAATATTTTTATTTAGTAATAATAATAATACTGTCAAGTTAAGTTTACATATATAATCTCAGCAACAACAAAAAAAGCAATCACAATTTTTCTCAGAAAAAAAAAAATCACATTCACATTTTCCCCAAATTATGCAGCCCTAGTTGAAAGAGACACAAAGGCTACAAATAAATATGCTTTTTTGTTGTTTTTTTAAGAAAAAGATTAACATAAAGATTAAAAATGCATTAACTTGCTGAGATTTTTATGTAACTTGGCTTTAATAAAGTGTCCATATGAACATCAAATATAAAAATATTGTATTATTTTGTTTTCTTGTTGATAGTTTAAGATAAGTAGTCCATTGTCCCAGAACAAGTGGAAATGTAACATGAACATACATTGGATAAAAAACAAAAAACAAAAAAAACACAGACATGGGATTTTTCCTCCTCATTTCATAAGCCCACGCCATTGTAGGGAAGATACTCAAGTATCCATTGAGTGTAGAAAACTGTTGTTTCACTTCTTCTAAAACAAACCCCAGAACAGAGAAAACTGCATGTGTGCGTAAGCGGTCAGGCTTCAAGGAAATGTTCTCACCGGACTATTTATAATACCACAGTACTACAATGGACACATCAAATATTTATTTTGTAAAAAAGAAACAACTCACCTGAACCACCACTTCTTGAGATATGTCGACACGAGCCACTGGGGGGCGCAAGAGGCTGGGGCCAAACACTGTAGCCAAATTACTCAGAGACATTTTATTCTCTTCCTTCCTCTCTGCAACACTGAGAAACACAAAAAGAAAGAAGATGTGCACGAGAAGGAGAGAAAAATAATAAAACCAAGAAACACCTTTTTCTTATTTACAACCATCAATGTCGAAAGTGATTCAGGTCAGTCTGAGGTGAAACTAAATCCGTGTGATTGTTACGAGTTGAAAGGATGTTGTGTACCGTCTCAGGTGATGTAAG
>NW_015621509.1:0-2208 GCF_001515605.1 Sinocyclocheilus anshuiensis | reverse complement strand
GTGTGTGTGTGTGTGTGTGTGTATATATATATATACATATATATACATATATATACTACTGTCAAAAGTTTGGAATAATTCAGATTATTTTTTTAAATGTTTTTGAAAGAAATTTCCTTTAAGAACTTGAAACCCGGTAATCACTGCTTGCAGTTTTATTTATCATTATTATTATTAATGTATTATTATTAATTTGAATAATGTACAATATTCTTTATCATTATAGTAATTTAAGTGTATGAACAATTGAATTTTCGAATTGTTCATACACTTAAATTACGATACCCATTTCTGTGTTTACAGTACCTCCTGTGCTCCCTTGATTATTTGATATATAATCTGCACATCCTTTTTTCCATTAAACTGCATTTATTATATAAGCTTACTCGTGTGTTGTGTTTGGGTGAATGATTATAGCATTTTGGCAATTCTGGCGCTTGACCAACAATGAGATAACGATGTGTTTTCCCCCTGCTCTTACTGTTGTTTTGATGCACTTACTAGACCTACTGCTCCTTTCAACCAATGTTTTGATTTTTAAATTGTCTTTTGAAGCATTATGCTTCCTTGTTTCTAAAGTCCGAGCTGGTTTGGCCATTATTGCCCCAGAAGTGAAGTGTCCTAATGACACATGAACTTTTGTTTTAGTGGGTTTTCAGAATCAAATGGTAGGCATTGATTTGTGTTTCTTGCAGAATTTGATGTCCATTATCCTGCCCTCTTTTATTTAAATTGCTGACTTCAAAAAGGCCAGTTTTTCTCTTGCATATCCTCCCATATGCACTTAATGTATCTGTCCATTAAGTTGATGGTTGGTTGGTATACTTTGTTTGATCTGAACAAAGCTATCGCCAATCTATCTGAACAAATGCATCGATGACACCATGGTTAAAGGGATACTTCACCCAAAATTTTAAAATTGGTCTTCATTTACTCACACTTTTACTATAATGAAAGTCTAAAAACAACATTGGACATCAGTGAATTTTCATTTTTGGGTGAACTATCCCTTCAAGATCCAAAAGCAGGAGGCCCAATGAAACGGTTGAATTTTAAAATGTTGATATTTTGAATTAAAGCCTAAATTTTGTTGAGTTCCTCACTGTTCCTGTCTCTGTGGGTTTGAGCAATCCTGCTGATCCGTGTAATTCACAAATTAATGTCACGCATCTGAGTCTTTTTGTTTACCTCCGTTAATCTTTAGACGGATCTGTTCGGGGAGATTAGCAAAGCCAGGGGTGGTAACCTTGGCGCGACAGGTCTGATTGGCCTCCCACAATGCACTGCTGAGGCGTGACATCCTTCAAGAACAGAGAACGGTAGATCAGTAGCAGAATGCATAGGTCGACAAGTCTGTGTAAGTGTGCATCCATGTGCTTATTGTGATTGTATAAAACAGTATTTCAATCAGTTTTCCCAAATATAGAAAAAAGGACTGATTAAAGTGCCGGTCTATGAGAAAATGACATGGGAGAGATATCGAGCGCAGGCCATGCCGAAGTGCTGCAATGACGAGAGCTTGTGAAATTGTGTTGTCATTTTTATATGACAGGGCAATATTACAAACAGGAACTCATCTTCAAAGTTTTGGAGACATGACAGCCTAAAAGGGGTAAGAGCCTCACTTTTGGCCGCCATGACAAACTAGATATTTGGAACCGAATACTGACAGTATTGGTTGCATCTCCACAACTTCAGAGAGCACAAATTGTAGAGGCCTTCAGAAGCTGTATCTGATAGCGTATATCAATTTCATGGATATTATAACTGGGATTAGTTTTGGCAACAATAATGATTGCAATATTACTTCACAGTGAAACCCATTATCCAATCAAAGGATCATAGGCTGATGTTGTAAAATATAAAATTCATTTTGTTTTTAGCGGGTTTACACCCAGATAACCTAAATCTCTCAGGCACTATACTCCAACCCACACTGGGCTTTTCATAATTATTCCCAGAATTAATTAAAGGAAGAGTTTAAGCACAGCTCTTAACATTCAACTCATCTCTCCCAAAACACTCTCGCCCTTGGGCCACTGCGTTTAGCTCACAAGAGGGAGTTCTTGTTGCCTCCACAAAGGAAGCCTTCGGTTCGGTTGCGTCTTAAGGCCAACAGGAGTCTCCGGAGTTGAAAGGCTCGTGATTCTTGGCAGATGCGCTGCACGTCTTCGCTCATTGATTCTGATGTGCGTTTGATGTGCCGTG
>NW_015621508.1:0-2219 GCF_001515605.1 Sinocyclocheilus anshuiensis | reverse complement strand
GTGCTTCAGCAGCCGGATGTTAAGGTTCTGAAAAACTACATGAAGGTATTTCAGGAGCCTTCATGTTGTCTTCATATACCATTGAGTGTTAGGTTTTATGTGGCCGTTTTAACACACTTCTATTGTGTGTGTGCAGGTTTTTTTCCAGCAGGCCAAACTTTAAAACTGGAACTGTCAAGCGGAGCCACTTACAGACCACCATAACGACAGAGCTTAGCATAGGAGCTACTTTTGCACTTAAAGAAGCGTAACCACACCCATCCTGTCTGTGGGACACGGACCCCCAACAGGAGTTACGTGGGGATTGGCTGTCATGTGACGTGACCACGCCCCCACACCGACCTTGGCCCAATCAGAGTTGTGCATGGAGGTTTAGCAACCCAGACCAGAGGCAACGTCTGCGATTGGACGAGACGCCATACTGTAGGTGGGGTTTGTGAGGGTGGGCGGGGCTTCAGTCCTGGACAGAATTTCAAGGGAAAATGCGTTTCCATTTGAAATACAACAATTGTTTGGAAATATAACTTACATGTTACAGAAAATTCTAGAATGGGTTTAATGAAATGTTTATTTTTTTTTGTATGCTAGAAATCTGGATTTTTCTCAAATTTCAGCGTAAGAAGGGCCGGTTTAAGAATATTTCATTGCAAATTTTTCGTTTTTCTTTTTACTTGCATAAATGAAGCATAGGTTTTAGTTTGATGTGATGAGGTTAACAAATAGAAGTGCTCTTGATGTAGGCTCAACCTGGCAAATTGTTTGCTTTTTGGAATGGAAAATGTCTTTTTTTCTTTTCTTTTTTTTTTACCTTAATTGTTCATGAACCGCTACATCATCAGCAGTCCCCTCTAATTTTCCATATCATATGGCATTCCGATCAAAGCTGTACTGTAACCCGTATCGTTTCCCAACACTAAACGTTTATCTGCTCCATCACAGTCTCAGATTCAGTCGTTTAATGCCTTTGAAGCCCATTTGAAATATGCAATGTAATGTTACGAACTGTGAAAATACTACGAGGTGGTTTGATCCTTGGATCTGCAGTGTTGTGCAGCTAGCAATTCTTTTGTTTGGAAATGTACTTTGTGTAAAGTTTAAACTCTCATCAGAGAGACATTCGGTTCATATCTCTCTGCTTTTACGTCAGTCTCGTTATGGCTGACAAAATGACTGTTGACAATCTGTTGGATTTTTAGAGGCGCTGCACGTGTATTAACCCTTTCAACCCTGGATCCCACTTCAGACAGAAGCGCCCATCAAAGGTTTGGACCTAAACGTTTCTTGGGTCTCAACATCACATTGGCTTTAATCATGAAAGGAAAAAAAGCTTAACCCAAAACAAACTGGATGAAGCACTTTGCCATAAGCTGACATGTAACTTCTAACATGAGAATGACTGTTAAAGATTGTTTCTCTGTCATAACCCATGAGACTTTGCTTCAGACGTCCTGTGATTTGACCTGTTAAGCTCCGGTCCTGCTCGTCAGACCCACTGTGTTTATGCCAAAAAGGAGAGAAAGACACGAAAGGTAGACTGTGTAAACTTGATTTATTTTTGATATGCTGGGACAGGCCCTCTCCCTTTTGTGGATCTTTTGTCATGACCAATAAAGTATTTACTAATCTCCGTCTGATTTCCAGCTGGAGGTTTATTTGAAGCGGCTGCGTTCATGTACTTGTGCAGATTCAGGAGAACAAGCAGAGGCGCTGATGCAACGCTTTTATTCCACTTTAGTAGCTCTCGGTGTAAACGTTCACCCTCGAACCCAACACGAAACACAAACAATGCCTGAGCCACGTCACCTTCAGACGTGCTAAATATTTGAGATGCAGAAACTTGCGTGCAGCTTCTTGACGTTTCAGCCTTTAATCACAGCGATCGGTCTGAGCTTGATGGCCTTTTTACTGATGCCGGCGTCGTGGCACGTATTCACCACGTCTGTGACGTTCTTGTAGGATTCAGGAGCCTGATGTGCAAGAAGATAATGTGTTAAAAACATGCATAATGATAAGAGACTTTTTTTTTTAAATGGCTGATCTACTTAATAGGTTCTTCAATATTGAGCCTGTTAAGCTCAACAGTTTAACAATGATAACTTAAACAAGAAAAATTAATTTGCAACAATTTAGGTCACAAACAACTTAAATGCAACAGCATAAAATTATTCAATGCATTTTGTGATTTAAAAAAAAAATAATAATAATAATAATAATATATA
>NW_015621507.1:0-2219 GCF_001515605.1 Sinocyclocheilus anshuiensis | reverse complement strand
CGTCTTTCTCTTCCTCTGACAACCGACTACCATGAAAACCTGTTTGTCCCGGATGGGCCACCCTCCCCTGATACCCACTGTCCCATGGCAAGTCCTGATGATTCCTCTTCCTTCTCTACGTTTGGTAAAACCCCAGAGAAGGCCCCGCTGGGTGGCAGAGCTCTGATTTCAGAAGTGAGCTCCCTGTTTGAGATGCTGTTGACTCAGAAAGCCGATGCCCAGTCATGTCCACCTGCTGAGGTGCTCTACAGACTGTCAGCGGCTTATAGACGCTCGCTGGGCTTAGACACACCTGCTAACGGAGGTGCTGCCCACACACGTCAGCAATATGCCAACCCTGTGCCATAACAGCAAAGAATGGTTCATTTCTGGTGCCATATCGCTTTGGGGTCCATACAAGCCTCAGGAACACTAGTGACATTGGTCAAAACATCTTATAATAGCATCTTTTTTTATTCAACCAGATCTGGCTGGAACAGGCTATGCCCATAAAAAACTAAAACTTTTTATAATAATAAAAAAGAACACAAATCTTCATATGGGCAGACCAATTATAAGATTTTTGTTTTTGTTATCCTTTTGCAAGAAGGTAAATTATTGAGCTCTGTGAACTGCTGCAGTGCATGTTAGGAGAACTGAGTCTGCCTCCTCTTTAGGACGTAGCTGTTTATATCCTCTGAAGCACAAACATCTCCTAAACAAGTCTTTTCTCTCAGAAAAACCACCAAATCCATTGCCAGTCATTCACAGCCTGCAGGATTTCCTCTAGCGGGTCTCACAGCGCCCACTGCTGGCTGGTTGTTTTTGTTTTTTATGCCGGTTCTCTAATGTAAATATTGTTTTGTAATAGTTACAGGGCATGTAATAGTCAAAGAATTTAGAAGTAAGCCTAACACTGTATATGCAAGACTTGGTCATCGTTTGTAAAGGCTGTAAAGCACTGATGACAAAATTCATGTATGTTCTGAATGTAACTTTAGTTGTTCTTTGAATGCTGTAAGTTAATGATATCAAAACAAAGATGTATATTTTTTTCAGTGTCATTTTGTATATGTGTAGTGCTGCTTTTGTATTCATAATTGACATCACGTTTTCTTTTTGTAAACTGTTATACGTGAAATAAACAATTTACTGCATTTATTTTGAGGGTTACAGTGAAAACGCATTTTAATTCTGAAGCCCCCATGAATTCAAAACTGAGAGAGAGAAAAATCAATACGATTAAGAATATATAAAAGCACATCTTGCAGTTGGTCTGATTATCAACAATTTGGTGCAGATGCTGCACATTTAATTTTTTTTACAAAAAATAAGATTAAATTCTGATAGCTTGACAACGCGATTTTTTATAATAGTATAAAAAGGCTTACATTACTTACATAAAATGCGTATGTAACCCGTCACCCTATATCTCTCAAAAATGTTTTTTCATAATTACTTTACATATTTCTACTATAATTTCAACAGTCTTAGTTAGAAACTTACATGGTCAGATTTATGATCAAAGCTCTAGTTTTGGATTTTTTCATTCTAAAAATGATTTATGGATAATAAAGCAAACCTAAATTGCTTCAGTCCTGTAAATGCCTGTCAAAATATTACTATAAAAGTTCAAGATATTTCACAGCAAAAAGACATACCGCATGGTGTTAGAATTTTACTAAACAGCCTTTCACTTGCTACAAAAATATAATAAACTACCAATCAGGCAACCAAAGACATGTAGTAGATTGTGTGCAACAGGTTTTTCAGCGGTTTAGCTACATTTAGAAACCTTTAAAATTCACATATACTTCACATGTCAGTACTCCAAAAAGTAGTTTTCTGGAGAAACTCATTTTTTAAAATCTTCTGCTGAAGTGGATGAAAACATTAATGGCTCATCTAGGCCATATCTCTATATATTTTAATTAAAGTTGCATTCAAAAAGCAGCTCAAAAGTTATGTTTGAACAGGCTTTAGGCTGATACTACTCAGTGCCATGATGATCCCTCTGCATGGTCTTAGTTTCTCCCAAAATTTCATCACCCTGCTCTTCCTGGCAATGGCTGTTATTGTCCAGCTCAGATATTAAGGCACTGTTCTTTGTAATGCTCCTGTCAAACATTGCAAAAATAGACTGCATTGCATCTGCATTGTAAAAATAGTCATTCTGAATGGATCAAACAAACTCCTGATCACTTCTTGCAAGTTCATATTCAATAAATAAATAAAAACAA
>NW_015621506.1:0-2217 GCF_001515605.1 Sinocyclocheilus anshuiensis | reverse complement strand
TTGTTTGCCAACCGCCATAAAACGCCAAAAGAAGAAGAAGAAGAACTCCATGTCCTCATCGTTGTCCCACATTCCCCGCGGAGGCGTGCCCACGCCGCTCAAATACAGCGCTGCAGACGCGCGCCAGGCTACTCATTGGGTTTGTCAGAGCGTACAGTGAGGTAAGCAGAGCCGCGCTGCCCACGCCAAGGAGAACATGCGTTTGTCTCGAACCATATCCACTCCCGACATTGTGAAACAGCGCGTTCGTCTTAGTGTATCGTGAAGCGCCACTACCGCTACAATTTCGATTTTGGTGAAAAAAGGTTTACGAGGTGACGAAAGGTACGACTGTTTGGACGTCTACTTTCCATGTAGCTGTTTGTGGAGGACGCATGATTTACCTGTGCAGGACCAAAAGCGAAGATTGCATGAAAGGTGAGTCTTTCACTGATACAAATAATATTTATTTGTTCTGCCGCCCTTATTAAGTTGTACCAGTTTAAGATTGTCTTCCAGGCTGACCCACTGAAAAGTGGCTACTGGTCTCAGCTTATTTTGTCTTTAGCTGGGATATTTCATAATTGTGTATTTGACTTTCTTGATGGACTGTAAACTAGTGATGGATGTCTGCCAGGCCCATTATTCAACTGAACAAATACTGTGTTAAAAAAAAGTGTTTATTTCATGTTAATATAATTTACAGCTATTAAACTTGTATTTAATCATTTTACCTGACCGGAGTCCCAGTAAAACCAAGCTAGAAAACTAGCAAGCAATGTTAGGCTTATTTAAGTCAGCAATATCAATAATGGCATGAGTTACTTAAAAAAGCATTATCAGTCAACCACTATGAAGTAATTGCGCTGGTTTGTAATAATTAACTCTTGAAAAGTTGTGGATGACCATATGAGGACCTCTGAGTAAATATAGACTTTCACTTAAAGCAGTGTTTTTTGCTTGTCCCTATTATTAGTCTGCGACCATAAGATAATCATCAGAATTGTTTTACATTTACGCCTACTGTATCTGACTATGAATGTTCTTATCGTGAGTAAATCTGAGTGTCTCTTTCTACAGCAAATGAGGCAACAAAACACATTGGACAAATTTTGTGATTATCCAAAAAAAAAGCCATTTTAGACATAGGCCTATAGTTCACAAAGCACATTCTGGTTCAGATGCTCACAAAGGCATTCTAAGGGAAAGGTCATTTTCTTATAGATGTGCTTGTTTGTGTTTCTATTTGTTGCCTGTAGATCAGATCAGTCAAGGTTTTTTCTTGTTTGCATTTCTCACTTGACACGCTATTACACACCATTGTCTTTGGGACAAGAAATATTTGAAGGTGGCGGGATGTCTAAAGCTGTTTCCTGTAGAAAGTTTCTCCTCAACAATAGGGATTGGAGCTAAAAACAGTTGGAGGTCTGAGTGGTGACCAACATCAGAAGCATTTGGGGATGCTGAAATAATGGGCCAGAAAAAGCGGAAAAAATAAAATGCAGCACAATGGTATCGGCCACATGGCCGGCACAATGTGGGAATAAAAGTGAGATGTTTTTGGGAACACGAGACAGAAGAAAAACCAGCCGCAAGTGTTACATAAATTCAGCAAGGCAGAACTACAGCACCCCTCTGTGCATTTAGACTTGGCATAATGAGGCCCTCAAGGGCATGTTAACACGGGGTTTGTTAAATGCATGTTTGAAATGGCTGATGTGCATGTTTCAACACACTAAGTATATAATTAAGAGAAATGCTTGAACTGGGCTGTAAGAAGCAGGGTAAGAAACTTCTGGGAACTTCTGGCAAGGTCGTATGCCAATGTAGATAGAGAGTAGTTTCTTGATCAGTTGCATGATGCATGATATTTTGGTACCATATTGATTATCAGCCGATGTTAGATATTTATTTATAAGGATCAGTATTGAATATTTACTTGTGTGCATGCTCATTTTTGACAGAATTTTTATGTCAGTCAGTCCATCCCAACTTGGAAAAAAATCTAATTTGAACATGAACAAACTCTTATGAATAAGCCCCTTTAAAATGGTGTAAAGTTAAATATTGCTGAATTGAAGTGGAAAAGTACTTTTCGATGTCCCCACACACATTTGTTATTGTCTTTTTTCCAGCAGAGTGTCTCGGATGACTCTCAGACGACAGACGTTCTTCCACTCTTGCTAGACGCAGATGTGGCCTGTTTAATATTTGAAGCTCCTGTGCGGCACGCAGGAG
>NW_015621505.1:0-2217 GCF_001515605.1 Sinocyclocheilus anshuiensis | reverse complement strand
TCAGGTGAGCTGTACCTTTAGATGTTCATCAAGCTGATCCACCAGACTGGTGAAGAACTCATAAGCGTCCTGCTGTTCTCGCACGTATAATTCTTTATTCCACATCTTAAATATCTGCATCAAGACCAACCAAGTGATGACAACAATGAAGTACTTAATTTTCATTAATTGAAATAAAAAATAAACATTAACTTACATAAAATAAAATATCGAATATAAAAAAGCCAATATTTCTCATTTGTTTCAATTGTACTAAAATAGTACTAAAGTAATTAAAACTTAATAAAAACTGTATAGACATATATATTAAAAAATACAACAATAGAGTGCATTTTTAATATCCATGACTTTCATTTAAGCATTTAAATTTGATATCTTTTTCCTTAAATTCTCTGGAGTATCTATAATAAACTACAGATAAAATAAATGTTGTTTTTAAACAGGTTTCTCACCTGACATCAGAAATTTCTCTTTAGTATTTTATACATTTGGCAGCATTTATTTCAAATTCAGTTCACTGTGTGCATATCAATAGTTCCAGACATATCATAACAGTGGATCTCACCTTCCAGAAGTTTTCAGGTATGTAGTACTGTAGTTTGCTCTCCATCAGGTGACCAAACAGAGACTGTACCTGACAGAACACACTCTCCTCTGGGTTTTCAATGTCATCTTCAATTGACAAGACAGCCTACAACACACACAAGGTTAAAATTGTTAACGAAACCTATTATAAAGAAAAACACCATAAAAACTGTATTAAATAAAAAATCAGGTTAATAGTCTAATGTCAGTAATATACTACCACATAAACATTTTTTATTATTATCAATGTTAAAAACTGTTTACTGCTTAATATTTTTGTGGAAACTATTACTTGTTTTTACTATTACAGGATTTTTTGATGATTGCAATGAACAGAATTTATTTAAAACCAACAATACTTTGACACATAAATGTCTTTTCTGTCCTTTTGATCAATTTAACGAGTCCTTGCTGAATAAAAGTGTTATCTAAAAGAAAATCTAAAACTTTTAAATGGCAGTGTACATAAAAATATTATATATATAAATGAGACCTTGTAAAAGTTCAGAAACTATAAATGTAGGGAACAATAGGATAAACAACTAAATAGAATTGCAATGAAAATAACTTCAGTTTCAATATTTTCAAACACTGCTCTGACTTCTGACTATCAGTAAATATTGGATTCATTCACTGAAGTATTGTTGAATATGATGTTTTTAATCGTGTAACATGCGTCATCATAGGAAGAAGGAAAAATTTGTGGTGCTAATGTTTTTAAGAAAATATACTAAAACTAATCAAAAACTAGACAAAAAATACATTTTCAAATATGAAAACAAACTAGGTCGTACAAACACACAAAAATCACCCTTCCTTTAGCAATACAGCAATTAACACTTCCTTGATCCAGTTCACTCCTATTACTTCAAGGTTAGGTCGTCACCTAGTGGTGGGAAAGTGTGCTAAACTTACTTTAGTGATAAAAGAGCAACGTTTACCTCAGGCAAACCAGGCTGCATGTAGAGCTGCTGGAACACTGCATTCATATAGCAGGTCGCACCTCCGTTCTTCAGTCCCACAAACCCAGACACAGAGCGACTGTCTACAGGAGGAAGATACTGACAACACACACACACACACACAGACACAATGACACAAAAATGAACGCAAGTACATCTGTTAGAAGTTCTTATAGCAGAATTAATTTCCTCCAAGAGATTTAAGGACCGGTGAAGGGACTCACGTCGAACTCTTTGGTGAGAGACGGGTCAGACTGGTGGTGCATGGACAGCAGTTCTTTAGTGATGAGCTGCAGGCTAGTAAGAGAGCTGTCAGCCAACATGACCAGCACCTCGTACGCCGCCAGACGACTGCTGACCGTACTGCACCTGAGACACAGACATAATTACTAAAAGTAGCTGAAGCAACTTGCTTACAAATGTGTTTAAATGAATGCATTTCCTCTTACTTTGGGTGAAAGTCGTGGATAGATGCTGTAGTGCTAGATGAGCTGTCATTGCTCAGGATGATACGAGACGCTCTGAACAGGAAGTCGTCCAACAGCTGCTGGATCAAAGAAGGACCTGCAGCACATTAACAAGAAGATTTGTTTACTTCACATCCGGATCTCCATATGTATATCACGCTGTCATATTTATCTGAAAAGTGGCTGACCGAACTGCTCTTTCT
>NW_015621504.1:0-2216 GCF_001515605.1 Sinocyclocheilus anshuiensis | reverse complement strand
GCCCCTGGAGTCCAAAATGACATGATATGAGTCTGATTCGACTGTAAGACTGGATGAGAAGCAGAGAAAAACACACACACTTGACATCTACATCTAACAAGACACTATGTAGACTCACACACACACTGAAGTGTGCAAAGCAGTTAAAGGGTAAAGACAGTGTTTGTCTCAGACACAGTCAATGTTCAATCCCAGAAGAGTTTGTAAAAAAACTTAGAAAACATTTCTATCTGTTGTCAAGGCGACTGTGACATTGTGAGTTTGTATGGCATTTGAAATAGCATTTCATGTTGTGTCCTAACCAGGCACGACTGACTGTGTCTGTCCACACAGCAAATATACGTCAATACTTCATGACTAATTGACCTTGAAGAAGACAGAAAGTGCAGCAGGTAACACCGAAGACAGAAACATGGTAAACTAGTAGCTGCTTGCATTCAGATCAACTCAAGTGTGAGCTTTTCCAAAGTTAAGTTTGTTCAACTTGCAGTGCCATGAACTTATAATTTCCAGTTCAACAGAACAGGTTGAAAAGTCAATCATACTTCGAATATACAGCAGTGGTTCTCAACCTTTTTGACTCCATTGTGCATGACTTTTACAGATTTTTGGGATTTTTTTTTTTTGAACAATTACAATTTCAACCTGATAAAATATTTTAGAGCTTGGTATTGTATGATTTATTATTATTTATTAGCCTATATTTATTACAAATATATATTTTTTTATTTTATTATTTTATTTTGTACCTTGAATGCAAGTCACTTCGGATAAAAACCATTGTTCCAAATGCATAAATGTAAAAACTTGGTAAAGTTTTAGTTTTAGAGCTTGGTATAACTACAAAACATATATATTCATTCTATAAATGCCCATAGAGTTATACAATTTCATTATTTTCCATTACTTTTCCAGGTCTAGAAACCACAGTTTCTTCATAAGTCCAGGTTTTTCAAGATTGCGGGAACTTTTGTTCTTCAAATAACTGCTTAAGAGGTTAAATAAAATATCAAATGTATTGGCTTTTAGTTTCTTGGCCCTTTTCAATGCTTGTTTTGTTTTATTTTAAATCATTTTGTGGCAATTTGAAGCCCTCTGGTTGAAAACCACTGATATGACATCATGCGGACTGAAGTTTTTGACCAATGAGATTTCACAGTGGGCGGGGCTAGTGCAGACTTTGATTTACATAAAAGAGAGCACTTTTATCACATCACGTTAAGACTGTGAAATACTCTGCCATCAATGCTCCTTTAAAGCCACCATGAGAGACATATCTGTAAAATACCTGTTTTGAAGGAATGTTTCATGTTAAAATTTAGTCTCTGTCGACTCGACAGCATCACAATTGAAGTCTACGGTCAAACGTTTGTGTTTGCATCAACACTGAGTTCTCAAACCGCACATTTAGTCTGAAAGCAGTGCACCTCCACTCGTGCTTTCACTCAGGTCCGGGGCAGCTGTATAATACAGGAATGGACGTGTGTTTCAGGCTGATATGCGATTCGTCAGAATGCTGGTGGAACGTTAAGGCATCCAGGAAGAGGAAGAGGAAGTGGAGGCACGGGGCAAAGCGGAGCGTTTGATTGGTCGAGTTTGATAAGTCAATACAGTTGATTGTCTCAACAAAGTTAAAGGTCTCATGATGCTTTTCACCTTCCCAAACCCAATGAGCTCCCTACTTGGACAGCATTTTAAGGCATCACACACTTTTAAAATACCTTCTTTAAGGTAGCATCACATGTATGATAAAGTGGACAAAGAAGAGGAAGTATGACTATTGTTCGTTCAGTGCTGGAATGAATTAATGAAATTAAAAAAGACTGCTTTGTATAGAAGTGTCTGCTGAATGCATAAATGTAAATATTTGGGTGGGAGACTTTAATCAATTTTATAGTTGTATTTATTAATTTATTGTTTTCAATCAAATATATGTTTTATTTTATTTAACTTTATTTTATATTTATATTATTTCTTGAATGCAATGTTAGTGGATAAGTGTCTGCCAAATGCATAAATGTAAATATTTGACATTATTTTTGCTCATTTTTAATCAATTTTATAATTGTATTAATATTATTATAATTTAATAATTTATTATAAAATTGTATTTTATTTTACTTTAATTTAATTGAATGTAATTTAATATTTCATTTAATTTTTATACCTTAAATGCAATGCAAGTCACTTTGGATAAAAGCATCAGCCAAATGCAT
>NW_015621503.1:0-2216 GCF_001515605.1 Sinocyclocheilus anshuiensis | reverse complement strand
AAAAAGCTTGTCACTTCCCAATGATGTGTATTTTGTATCTAATTAAATAGAGGCAACATTTAGGGAAGAGAATTTAAGTAGATGAAGGCCTAAATCTAAAAGAGACAATTTTCATATCGCTGAGATTAGATTGGCTATTCAATCTATTCGAATGCTCAATGTGCAGCTGCTGATATACTAATAATGTGAGCCACTGAGATGAAACCTTCCAAACTGGACAGAAATGCTTTTCGCACCATGTCTTCCCTCAAAAAAGATGACTTCTTCCTTTAATTTGTATGACTAATTCACATTGAACTAAGAGCGGAGGCTGAGAATGGATGCTAGATTGCCATCCAATTTAATGTCTGGCAGCACATAAATCAAATATTCTGATTTCACAGAGGCAATATCTGCCTGAGGCAATCATCTGCTTTATACGAGAGGGATGTGTCGTCGAAGAACATTAGGCAGAGGTATGATGGTGATATTTAGACAGCGTACTATACGTCGCTATTAGAGAAAGGGCACAAAATAGCAAGAAATGACTTTGGATATTGTATCCATTACATCCTCACCTAGTGGCCCTTGTCTCTCTTATCTGACGGTCTGCCTGTCAGCGTCTGTAGGGATGACAGCCACACAGGATGCAGTAATGTGATTTTCCTCTCACTTGCGGTTAATTTTACATTGATTAATGTCTTTTGAGAAGGCAGTAATAGTATTTGGAGGAGTTACACAGCTTGGGTGACTTGCAAGCGAGATTACATCAGCAGATAACATTTCAGCTATGTAATGTGAAAACACTATGAAGTAACTATGTTATGGTGCAGCACTGGGGTTCCAGCAAGTGTGCGGTGCTGCCACGCTGAGAACAGTTGGCCGAGCGCTTTTAAATTCATTACATGAAAGGCTGACAGAAGTCTCTCCGTGTAGTTCACTTCCTCTCTCCCTGACTCTAAAGTGGCTGTATGCTGCAGCTGATTCGGTTGTGGCAAGCGGCCAGATGAATATTAGATTAAGGTCCCCTTCAAACTCTCCCTCACAACTCAGCTGACAACTCTTCCTCAGTGATGGTGCAGAGGGATAAAAGCAAAGGGCCATGGGTGGATCAGAGAAATGTTACAGTGACAAACATTATTTTCCCAGGTTGCTTCTCTGCAGTCTTCACACATGGAGGTTCCTTTTACATGATTTAAAAAATGTGGACTTGCGGGCTCTTGGATGAGCATTATTAGCTTCAAATGGCAACAGAGGGCAAAAAAACCCTGTGAAGTTTGAAGACTTTTCAAAATGAAATTGTTTGGAACTGTTTCTGTACAGAAGACTGGGCCAGTTGCCATAAAAAAAATTAAAAAAAACTATTTGTTGAGCATCAGCTATATGTCAAAAAACTAACAGGCCAACAGGCCTATAATGGGCTTAACATTTGAAATTGTTCACCCAGGGTCAATTTTAACACTGGGTTAAAGTTTAATTCAATAATTTGGTGCTAAATAAAAAAAAATAAAAAACTGTGAGGAGTGAATCTGAATCTGAAAACAGTGAGTATGGATGGATGAAGAAGCAGTAAAGGTCTGAAGCCAGAAAAGAGAAAGACGGCCAAATACGAAAAGCAAAAGCAAACAATGGTATGGCATTCACCACGTGGAATTGATGACGGATAAAATCCTGAGTAGTGATGCTCAAGATGCTTGTTTTTCATTTCATTATTGTGTAAAGCACTCTCTAAACTCACTAGTATAAGTGTAATTTACATCTATTCATTGGTATTGCACCATAAACCTTAGGTTATTTTGTCCCATGCTTCCTAAGTAAATCTAATTTGCTAATAAATGAGACATTCTCTTTTACAAGAATTAAGGCCTTTACTGGCACTGTTCCTGGCATTTTGAACTGTTTCCTTCAGACGCTGAAACTGTAAGGTGAATGTACAAAGCACATTTAATTTATTATACTGTTTTGATGCAAAAGCAAACCCCTTTTTAAATTACAAGTGTTTAAAAAAGTCTTAGTTCAGAGTTTAAATTGGCCTTATGGCTTTAAGACGTTAATCTAGGGTTAAGAAAAGTGTGAAAGGCCTTTAAGAGAGATGTAGCAAGAATTTAAAAAGCAAATCTAAATCTGAAATGCTTTTCCAGTCACTATAAAGAACCAGGTAATGGAGCAAACAGTCTGAGCCAAAGTCCTCTTACCTAGTCATTACTGCAAACGATGCATGCTTGCTTTTTAACCTT
>NW_015621502.1:0-2211 GCF_001515605.1 Sinocyclocheilus anshuiensis | reverse complement strand
GAGAGAGAGAGAGAGAGAGAGAGACAGTGAGATGATCTTCTGAAGGCTGCAGTAGAACTATAAATATCATGTCTATCCTACTAACTGTTGACATGGCCAAAGGAAAAGAAACCAGGAGAGAGAAAGAATATCCATGAATCGTGTCCCATTTGGCTCTGTAAATGTCAAAGCGATTGCCATCTCTGCTGTGCATAAACCAGGATCTCCAGACACTAACTAGCTCACCTGTCTGTTTTACATCTTGGGTTTTATAACTAAACATTTTTAAATAAAAAAAGAAAAAGAAATACTTAGTCTCTAAGGATCCAGGAACTGGTTGTTGTTATTATTATTATTATTAGGGGTCAAGCACTGAAGATTTTTTCTGGGCACAATGACCATGATTGAATTCTCATAAGGTCACTTCAGCCCTACATGCACTTACAGTAGTCTTTGTTTCTTTCTGTTCTCGCTCTCTCTTTTCCTCTCGTATTGCCGGAGCAAATTGTCCCCGTGGCAAATGACCCTCATGTGGAAATCAAAGTGATTTTTTTATTGCGGCATGAAGCTAATGATGATTTCTTCCTTGATGAGCCTACAGGTCTGGACCTGTGGGCTCATCATCAGCCACCAAACACAAGTCTCAAACATCCACAATTATAATGTCCTGTCTGCTTTTCGGAATCATTACAGAACAACGCTCCAAAAACATCTCCAGTGGGCAGCGCATAAAGCCTTTTAGGGTGTTTTTAGCATGAATGGTATGATATATATGTTTTTGTGTTTTGACTCTTTTGGTTAGAAGTCGTTTGGTCAGAGTCGTTCACATGCAGGTGCTAAACTTGCTGCAGTTTGTGAATAAAATGTCCAAATGATTCAGATTGAAACATGAACTGATTTAGACTGAATAGCTAATTGTTCAGACTGAACCATAAACTTATTCTGACTAGATCTCAAAGCGATTCAGACTGGATCACAGTTTGATTCAATATGAATCACACACTGATTTAGGCTAAATTGCAAACTGATTCGGACTGATACACTAGCACCTTTTGGACTGAATCACACAATGATTAAATGAATCAACATCAAATTAATTCACAAACTGATTCAGACCTATTTGGTTACATGTTTAATTTATGGAAAAGAACAGTTTCAAAAGAATTATTCATTCACAAATCAGACCTCAGTTGTTTTGATTCTAAACAGCAGTCTTACAGAGGGAGTCAGTGCATGGGTGAACTGTCCAAATGATTCAGATTCAGCCATGACCTGATTTAAACTGCCAACAGTTTCAGAATTAACCATTACAAACTGGTTTACTCTGAATCTCGATCTGATTCAGAATCTTGAACTGATTTGGGCTGAATAACAAAGTGATTTGGGCTGAACAACAAAGCGATTCAGGCTCTAAATCATGAGCCGATTCGGGCTGAATCACAAACTGATTGAACTGAATCATGAATGATACAGAATGAACCATAAACTGATTTGGCTGGAATCGCAATTAGTTTCAGACTAAATCATGAAACTATTAGGGCTGAACCACAAATGAATTCATAATGATTTGGTCTAAGTCCCAAACGGATTCAAAGTGAATCACAAACCGATTCAGACCTATTTGCTTACTCGTCTGACAAATTAATTAAAAAGAGCTGACTTATAAGAAATCAGACCTCGCTAGTTCAGTTTCTAAACAGCTGACAGAAAATATCGCACACCAGATTTGATTTCTGAAGTACTTCCAGGAAAAATGTGATGTGAAAATGCCCTTAGAGTCTGTCTTTCACCAGACGCATTTAGTGAGAGGATCTGTCCATGTTCTCGCTGCTTAAGAGAGAGCCATTGTGACAGAAACCGTCAGACTCGGCAGCTTCTTGTCTTGTATTTACCACGTTTCTTTCTCTCTCACCTTCTCTCTTGTTTCTCCGTCCTCTAGTGAGTCTCTACAGGTACTTGAGCGCTCAACAGCAACCCAAACGTGTTTCCCAGGCACCCTGAAGGCAAAGGAACACACACACACACACATTCGCTTTCTTCCGTCGCAGGTAGAGCCAGAAACGGGCGTTGTATTTGACATTGAATATGACTGAACAGAAAGCTGAGGAATGAGATATGGGGATGGACCGCATCCTGTGCCACCCACAGCAGTCTTTATTTATGCCACCTGATACAGAAACCTCCATTCCTGCACCCATATGCAGCGCCGCCGCTATATTTCACCCCTGACAG
>NW_015621501.1:0-2210 GCF_001515605.1 Sinocyclocheilus anshuiensis | reverse complement strand
GTTGTCCTAAAACCTAAAAGCGTTCTTGTCTTAGGACAACTTTGACTAACTTTTATGATTCACTTCAAATGTTGACTACTGTATATGAACCATACCAGCTAAATGTATCAAATATGACACTCAACAACAACACATGCATACTTTTTTAAAAAAAATTTATATTTAGTCTAAAGGTTTGATAAACTGCTCCATAAAAATAATGAATTTAACGATGACAAAAAAAATGTGTGCAGAGCTGAAAGACTGATCGTCTTACAACTGCACATATCGCTAAATAAGTGCTCATCTGATAGAAATATAGCTGCTTAACACATAAATTAAACACATCTTCATTCATTAATGCAAATGTAAAGTACCTCGTTGCTCATTGTCGCTATCGCCGTCACTACCGAACAGCTCGTCCATGTCCGCCATTCTCACCGGCTGTAAATAATGATCAACATCCGGGTGAAAGTTTATAAACTAAAAGCGTCAGCAACACTTTATAAAATAAAAGCCCCTTGCATGCACTGAATCATTAGGTTAGTTTGAGAAGCCAAAGCAGTCAGGGGAGGAGTGAAATAAGTGCACTGGTTTTATATAAAAATAAGTATAAAGAACATGACACCCAAAGTAGGCCTACAGGTCATTTATTTTCTCTCCAAAGACATGTTTTCTATCTTCACGACAAAAAATATTACAAAAATCCATGACATTCGCTTAATGCAATATGATGCATTATGTGCTGGGAGGTGTACACTTTTGAATCAGATCATCTGAGTATATTTGTTTATTGAAGTAGCCTTGATTGAGTATTTAGAACGTACTTTTTCTTTTGAGTTCATGAAAATGACACATTTTACAAAACCAGAATTATTTTACTGTTTTGAGTTTAATGAACTTGTCTTTCAAGTACCCTGTAAACTGTAGCGCTTGACTGGTTACTCAAGCAGTATAGCTAAGTTCATTAAAAGAATTGTCACCCAAAATAGAAAATTTGCTGAAAATCTCCTTCCATCCAAGAAAAAGTCCATCCAAGATGTAGATGATTTTATTCCTTAATTGGATTTAATATAATTTAGCATTATATCACTTGCTCACCAATGGATGAACAAGATAGGTAGAAGTAGAGTAGTAGAACATAGTTAGTTACTATTCTTTATCCCCGAGTCTGGCATCATTTCCTCACACACTGTTGAAAAAGTACCTAGACATGGTGTAATGCTGATGGCTTCAGGGTAGTTGAAAAAGGTCTTGTTCATCATTGTGCAACATGAATGGACTTCTGCCATTATTTAAAACAACATACCACACATCCACATAAGGTTTTAATAACTAATAAGTTATTAAATAAGTGGACATAATCTATTACAATAGGCATATTCATAAAAGTGCTTCTGATTCAGATTAAGGATAAGTAGCCCAGTTCATTGGAAATGCAATGTGTTTTTTATTGTTTTGCATTTTTGTTTTTGACAAAAAAAAAGGTATTTCTCTAATCATCTGACATTCTAAATGAAGCAAGATCTTTGCCGAGTCTATTATACAATGTAGAGTGTAGTTTCTCCTTAAATAATGCTTTGAAAAAATGCCTCTTCCCCCTCTCTGGGGATTTTATTTCAGGTGGACGACATGTCATTCAGCAGTGTGTGCACTGATCTGGCCAGTTTCACTACAGTCTCCACAAGTATCTTATTGCTTGCTGATCCTTGTAAAGGAATGATTTGGAAAAATACTCAAATAAAATAAAAAAAAATGCTAAAAAGAATGATTGGTATATAAGCACCTAAACATTCTCATTTAATAACAATATAAATTCTAATTGTAATAATTTACTTATTGACAAAAACTCAAAAAATGCAATAATTCAAATAAACTAATGAATATAAAAACATTCAAATACTTAATAATCAATTAATAATTCAATGACATAATCACGCTGATATTGACGCCAGCTGTGGACTTCATATCCCATGCTCCTTTGTACCACTAAAATTCTACATTGTCTGATTGGTTGCGTGTTTCCAGTAGGCGGGAACTGTGGTTTATGGGCGTGCTCTTACATTCTGATTGGCTGTTGTGAATGTCAATCACCAGGGCATTTCTAGTGTCTGGTTTCCTGTGTTACCGCCCTTGGGCTGAGACAGAGAAGACGGGTGCGGGAATTTTTTGCTCTCCGACGAGGTATAGGTCAATAAAGGGTAAAACGCTTGCAGGAATTTCACTAAGGT
>NW_015621500.1:0-2205 GCF_001515605.1 Sinocyclocheilus anshuiensis | reverse complement strand
TTCCACGACATTCTAATTTATTGAGATGCACCTGTATTTACATATGCTACTAGTGCTTAATCCACAATTAGCCTCTAACCTTTTTCCCTAAACCTACTGAACCTAGTTCAGAGTCCAGAATCTGTACTGAATATTGTAAATGTTATTAAGCACATAATTACATGTATTTCTTTCTCTTGTCTCCATGGCCGGTCTGAATACAACGGGTTACCTGACACTGCTGACTCAGACAACGTTACTTAGGGTGACAAGTGAATGTTATATTGATAGATTACTTCCATTAGCAATGTTTGCTATGGGCCACACATCACCAAGCAGATAGTGCAGATAGTTTTCCCTTAAGTACACAATACCATCTGTGTGGGGAATGTGGAAAAAAAGTACTATAGCGCATGAGGTCTTGCTCAATCTCAGTCCCAGTTCACCTTAAATAATGATTAGATTTCTTGCAGTTCTCATTTCTGGTCATGTGTCATTCAAACACTGTTAGTCTCAAATATACCCATCATTTTTAAGAAGGAAGTTGTCACTTGCTATGTTGCCATTCACATATTTTTATGATAATTTTGAAATATTTAAAAAGCCAAGATGCACATAAAATCTTAAAATGCACATTAAAAAAGAAAATTATCTCAACAGATCATGTCATTGGATAACTGGACTAACTCATTTGCACACCATGTAAAATATTGTTTTAGTCATTCTGAAATGTCTGAACCAAAGTCTGAAAATGATTTGGTATAATTACTTCCCAGAACTGTCTTACACAAATGCATTCCCAAAAATCAGGTTTCTGAATGCAAGATAACATGACAGTGTTTATTATTGCGGTTAGTAATTTATTTACAGTAAGGTGCAAGTTTGCACCTTACTGTAAACTTGCGGTTTACGGTTGCAGTTTTTTTATAATTTTATTACTGATACTTTGCACCAGTTTCCTAGAAAGTGAAGATGTTGTTTTGTTGAACAAATGGAATGTAAATGGTGCTTTATTACAAATGTTATATGCAATTTTCAAATTTTTCATACAAATTTAAGTCAGATTGGAAACATAGCTACTGAATCCTCCAACGAAGCACAAGAGGCAATAGCCTCTTTAGTCGATAAAAGATAAGCAAACACGTCAAAAATAATGTGGTGAAAAATGTGGTGTACCAAATGGTAAATCTAAATGATAGTTGCATGTGCAAAACACACCATCACCACAATGCTGTGGGGTTTCAACAATAGCTTGCCCTAGCAAACTCAACTAATTAAACGTTTTAGTGCATGAAGGAGTATATATTCTGGTAATACTCTGAGCATTCATGGATCAGTCTTATGCTTTTGGTTTTGCTTGCATAATTTTCCTCATTACACTCCAGTCTCCTGTTCTTTATTTAAAATGGGTGGCACTGTATTTATAAACATGCAGTTATGTCTAAATGCGTCCATGCATATTTGCGTGGGCGGCTTTTGTTGATTACAAGAAAAGGGCCACAACTTGAAATGGGCAAATTCATGCTTTTCAGAGGTTAATGAATGGTTTAAAGTGCAGAGAAAAGCGAAGCTCTCATCTTCAGTGCTCGGCAACCTCAAATGCACCAAATTTACTCACTTTCTCTGCATGTAAAGTTCCTGTAAAAGCGAGAGTCAGCAATTACAGAAAATCGTGTGGTTATGACCTTCAACAGAATGTTGCATGGTAGCCAGCAGATTAAGACGATCGGTATGATGCATTCGCCAAGTTATCCATGTCCTACATGCCCATTTGGTCTGCTGACAAAACCTCAATGGAGCCTGACTTGAGCCTGAACTAGACGGCTTTTGTAACATTCATGTTACAGCATCTTATATGAGAAGCTGAGTTGTACACACCACGATACATTGGTTAACCAAACTATTTAGCAATACTGCTGCTCCAATAGAGCACAACAGTGACTGCTCACTTTCACAGCAGACTTACTTCTGGAATTCATTCAATTTCTCCGTGAGGATTTCAAAAAATTCTTCAATAAGCCAAAGCAAACCATCAGCAACAAGCTGAATCAAAACACAAAATAGTTTTCATACATTGCATTTTGTGATTCAGCATGTAACCACAGCTAAAAGGTATTCAAACAATTCTTCATACGATTTAATAATATGGAGAAAAAAGACTTTTATGATCAAATGAACTACTCATCCCATGAAGCCTTGTGAAGCCTTGTGGATGACATCATCAAA
>NW_015621499.1:0-2159 GCF_001515605.1 Sinocyclocheilus anshuiensis | reverse complement strand
ACTTTTTTCTACAGACAGTGTAAATAATAATTAAATAATCTTAAAATTCCTTATTTTTTAAAATCATTTTCTGGAAGTTTTGGAATTGCTGTGGTGACTTGATCTGATTATTTGATTGTTTTATACAGTTGAAGACATAAAATTTATAGAAAGTTTACTGAACCTTCTGCAAATCTGCTTAGAGCAAAGGTGTTCTTTTTTTTAAGGAGCTTTTATCAAATATTTGCTAAAGACATTGTTTGAGTAAAGATTAAGCGTTAGTGTAATGCAAATAATCAATTATCTGCTGTAGATAAGTTACCAATTAGATAAAATGGCAAGAAAAAAGACAGAAAGATTATGAAATTAACAATAACACAGCTAAATATATGTATATATACTGTATATATAAACTGTTAATATGTAGGCCTATATAAAGAAACCTCCTCTCACTTTCAGCTGCTTTTATTTCTAACAAATGTCTTACCGTGTAAATATTTGTTTTAACATAAAAAATTAAACAACTGAAACTAAACATGTTTCACAGGCACTTTATGAACAGAAATGGAATTTAGGTGAATGTGCAAAAATTGAAAACTACATGCAGTTAATTTAGATAAGATACGTGTACTACGACTTTTGAGTGTTACATTGAGAGTTATTATATTATTCTGTCAGTATATCTGTTTTCAATATTTCTGTTCGTTTACACTGCCCCCTAGCGATAGCTAGCGGTAACACAATAACCACTTTAAAACTAATGAGCAGGTTATGGAGTGAATTTTGTGCCAATATTAATCAAACAAATCCAGCGTTTTGTAAATAAACACAATCTGCTTTGCAAAGAAAAAACAGCTGCTGTTATAGTCAAACAATAAATAAAATATGGGAAGAAAAGAGCACTCACTGAATATCTCGCTGCCTGTTATTAGCGTCATCATAGGGGTGAACTCTGTTATATTTGCGTATAGGAAGAGATTGATGCATAGGCACAGTTTCACTTTTATGCTTTGGGGGGCACCCACCCAAGCCCCAGCACCCCCTAAACTCCACCTATGGATTGATGTCTTGCAGAGACATGTTTATGCGTGATGGAAAATGCATGTCCACCCAACCAGGGATGCAGTCTAAAAGTTGCGTCTGACACTGAAACAGATTCTTTTTTTTTTCCTACTAAGCATAGTTCATGTTTAGGCCTTCTAACAGTGCTGATGTGCTTTTACAACGAAGGGACTTCAGATAAAAACACGAACAAAATTCACAGTCCCATTTTGCTCAAGTGAGAGTTTAAGCAAGTGACTTTAAAATGCGAACCATATCAGTATTTCAGCCAAATCACAGACTACGGGTAGCCTAACTACAGTATTTTATTCCAAGTTTTGGTTGCCATAATAACCTTTTTAAAGTTATGTTGCCATTTGTCCTGAAATTATTATTATTATTATTATTATTATTATTGTTAATCATATTGGATGTGCACTTGTAATTATCTACAAGTAAATTTTTTAGGAAAAATATAGGCATGCTTGCAGATAATATAGCAAAAATTTAAATGTAAGCTATAATACATTTTTATTTGTTAATAACATGCATTTGTCTAGAAACATTAGGATACATTTGTCCTTAAGTATGTTTTTAAGTCTATTATTTCCGTAATTAGGCTACTTATAAAAAATGTTATGCTAGGAATGCATAATAGCCTATATGAACAAGTTGTGATATAAATTTCACCAATGGGTGTCGCCAGAGCTCCGGCTCTTGCCCTCATACCTTCACTGTTGTGACTGGAGGGAGTCCCCCAATCCCGTTCACGTACTGCATCGCTAGTCATCAGACAGACTGTAGATGTCCCGTCCCGTCCCGTTTGCAGCAGTCTGCCTCAGCACCTTGCCTACCCGACATGCCCTTGGATATTACCGGCCCTCCTCTTGCGAGAAACTACTGTAGAAATATAGAAACCACTAAACACTAACAGAGGACATCGCAGTAGGACGGAGCGCACCTGGATTCTTGACACTTTTACACTGCGTCTGATCTAAAGGATTTTTTAGTCGGTATATACTTTTTTGTTGTTGTACCGACTTTTCCCAAATCGACTTGTATGGATGTATCATGGCTACGTTCGCATGCAGGGTGCAGTTCTTAGATGATACTGATCCATTTAATAGCACAAATTTTCC
>NW_015621498.1:0-2208 GCF_001515605.1 Sinocyclocheilus anshuiensis | reverse complement strand
GTAATTTTATATCTTGACCAATCTTTGCCACTAGGTTTGTCAGCAAGACGTCTTTAATCATTTAAATATATAATAACTTATTATTTTATATATTGTATACAGACAATGGAACATTATTTCACAACAGTTTTTTTGAAACATTACTTTACTTAGATTTAATATGCTCTCTATGTATATGAAATCACTTTTGTAAATTTAATTTGATGCGGATACCAAATCTGATGCCTTGTCTATACACAGCAAATGAAGATAATGTCCATTCAATATTTTATTCAGATCACAGCAGGGTCAGTATAAATAGCAAAACAATACTTTTGGATTTCAGCTGTTATGCACCATGCTTACCTGGACATGAGGAGGAGCACTTAGGACATACACCACTGCACTGGCTATGTCATCTGCTTTTAGGCACTGTAAATAGGACATTACAACTTTTAAAGAGGTAAAACAATGACATGCAATATGGTATTCGGAGCATCAGAACTTGTCTATACCTTTATACTTGCATAGCTAGCTGCTGCTTTTTCTGGGTTGTTACGTAAGAGCCGGTAAGCAAACTCAGTCTCCACTATACCAGGAGATATACTCTGTCAAAGATAGGGAATTCTTAATTTTAGACATGCTTCGATACACATAGTCATATTACTTAAGAACATGGCATCATTCCAAACAATCCTCGATTAGCCCACTCTTACTGTGGCACGTATGTGGCTCTTAGCCTCCCGTAACTCTTGCCGCAGACCTTCTGTGAGAGCAGTTACGGCATATTTAGTGGCACTGTAAAAGTGTACATTAGCACTGGGCACCACCCGATGTCCACTCATACTAAAACACAACAGGAAATTTTAAGACAATTAGTGCTTTGTTGCCCCAGCACAGGCTGTAAAATTAATTTAAAATGTACAACAAAACATTCCTGTACCTGTTAATGTTAATGATATGCCCATCATCAACATCTCTTTCTTTCATAGACATGTAAGCCTCACGCGTGCACACTGACAGTCCAATAACATTCACCTGCACATTTTTTTTTACAATATATCTGATTAGATTGCTCTGGGAAACACTTCATCAGAAATACCTGTTTATTTGTCCTCGGAGTTACTTACATCAATCATGGTCCTCCATCCACTGGTTTTGCCACTTAATATAGGTTCAGGGAGAGCCAAGCCAGCGTTATTAATGCAAACGTCAATGCCCTGATGTTGGACTTTAATCCAGGCAAACATGGATGACATTTCCTCCTCTACCGAGAGATCACATTTGTATGGAAGCAGTGTGCCAGTGAATCCACAGCTAACACATTCTGTTGCTAATTTCTATAAGAAGAGAAAAATAATTCAGCAAGGCTTATTGAACTGTACTACCATTCACTTCTGTGTTTGCTACTTGTTTCACTCGTCATTAACTTGTGAATGTCATATGAATATAGTTTTTGGAAGATTTCTCACAATTTAATAAATATCTTCTCCAATTTACAACAGTAGTGGGAAAGAATCTAATATTTTGTGCTCAGACAACTAACTTTGTAAATGTTCTGTTCAATTACATTCTTTGTATTCCCCTTGGCATCATTATTCTGTACATTTCAATATTTTAGAATTTAAAAGTAAATGCACACTGTTCTGTTCTAAAGGGGGCATTTTCCCTACTTTCACTTTCTCAGACACTCGTCATTGGTCCGCTGCCACTGTCAATCTCATTTATACCCTTGACGTCATCGTCCATCACCACCAATCCTATTACCCAGTCATGTTTAAAAGCCAGCCCTCTACTTTTTGCCCTTAAAAACGTGCATAATGTCTAAACGTTGCTTGTACATCATACGTCGGTGGTCGTAACACTCTGTTACAGCTGCATCATTTTTAAAAGAGAATCACTAAGCGATCTCGGTATATTACCTCTATTTGTTCCACGTTTCTGGCACATCCGACCACCTTCATGCCATGCTGGACAAGAGACTTAGCGATTGCTGCTCCGATTCCAACTGAGGCACCAGTGACGAGAGCAACCCTGCCTATCCAACGTTCCATATTACAAGTTTTACTGTCTCAAAACCTCTAGAGGAAAACTGCTGAGTGCGGACTGTCTTGCACCAGTTCGCATTAATGGACTACTTGGCTCGCACAACTGCTTCCGCGTTCTAACAAGTCTGACGTTTCCGCTGAGCTCGAAAGCGAAAGGGGTTGGGGAGAGAGAAGTGCAGAG
>NW_015621497.1:0-2205 GCF_001515605.1 Sinocyclocheilus anshuiensis | reverse complement strand
CATTGGACGGAGGGGGGTGAAGAGGCTGACTACAGCTCAATCCACTAATAAAGGCAGATGAAAGGGAGGTTAAACACAATATGCTAATTGAAATGTGTTGGCTGTTTAAGGGCGATTGAGAGGAGAGTGGACGTGCTGTGAGTTCTGTACGCCGGTGATTAGTGCAACATTAGTGTCTGCATGCTTTTCCTTGCGACGTGCCCAAATGGACGGATGGAGATAGAGGTGTGGGGCGGGGAGGAAGTGGATGGAGAGGTGAAATAAGTAAAGCCTCTCCTACTGTTCCTATACTCTCACCCAACATGAAAAGCAAAGAAAACCACAGGAAACTTGTCAAACCCCAAGGACTGTATTGAGGCCTGAAAAACAATCCAGGCTATGTGCGTCTAGCAAAACACAAACATTATAAAACATCACACCTTATCACAAGGAGTGTCAAGAACGTGTCAAGGTGGAAGTGTGGAATACTAGGCAGAGTTCCTCGCTGTATTGTTTGAGAGGCCTTGTGTTTTGTGTCTGCTTGTTTGCTACTCAAGCTTATTTTCCCCTCTCTTGTCTTGCTTATCTGTCAGTCTGTCTGTATTTTTATTACTATGATTTTTCGGTGCACAATCTTTTGTGTGTGAAGGTCTCTCAGGAGCACAGGGGATTTTTTTTCTGCAGGCTTTATTGTTTTCCGCTGTGCAGCTGTAGACCCACGGGGTGCCCCCTGCAGGTGTGAGAGTGTGTATGTAGGCATACGTGTGCGTGATTTCTAGCATTCGCTCTCAAGAGTGCGCGCTTGCGTCGACTCTCCCCACGCCAGCAGGGTGCGCCGCTGCGCAGAGGTGATCATCAAGGGGTGCTGTGCTAAATGAAGACTAAAATTAAAAGCAGTGCACTGAGATGCCTATGACTACGCGGGCACATCCCCGTGAGGGTGGCCCGACAGTGGGACACGACATCTTTTTGCCCCCAAACTAACAGCCTGGCTCAGAGGGGTTCTGTTATATTAATATGAATATAAACTCACTGAGCTGGATCGAGCTCCCCTTCTCATTTTCATCTGCATCCCTGTCATTACAGGAACAAATCAAAATGGCGTCTTTTATGTGCTTGTACTGCCAAAATGTAATTTTAAATCTTTTTTGCTTTATTAGATAGATGCAGTAGAAAGTGACAGAAATTTTTTTGATGCACACCTGCATAAGCATAAATGCTGTATTCTGTTCCTTAATGGAGTGAAATAAAGGGATAGTTCACCCAACAATGAAGATTCTGTCATTATTTACAAGGTGTTTATAAGGTTTACAATTAAAAATGTTTTGAAATTATTTTTGGTAAATATAAATCGTAATATTAAAGAAATATTAAAGAAATAAATATTTTTATTGTGTGTGTATAATTTAAAAACACTAAAAGTGAATTAAATTATATATTTTATTTTCAGCATTTTTTATGTAATCTTTCTTTTTTAATCTTTAAACTTTTAAACTATTTTGACAAACCGAAAGCAATATTATATTTAAACGAAATGAACATCCTTAAAACCTTACTGTGGAGCCATGTAAACTCTTATTGTGTGCAAAGGCAACGGCTGTGTAACATCTGTGTTGGGAAGAAAAAACTCCAAAATACTGTGTAGGTGACAAAAAATGACATAAAAGCAAATAATGCCAGTTATTTTTTTTTATAAGCCTGTTTAGGTTCCCTCTATAACAGTCTCTTTGCATTCAATCACCAGTCACACAACTAAATGCACCACAATTCTCAGCTCTACTCCTTCAGTCCAGTCTGTGTCATGGCTGAGACAGGTCTTGGTGTGGGGCAGTAAAATGTGCAGTGCAGTATCTGTCTCCTCACAGGGGAAATGAGAGGTTTTACACCGGCTCTCACATTATGGAGTGTGTGCTTCCAGATGGGGTGTGAAAATATTACTGTTATTGCCAGGATTCGGTTTCTCTGGTAAGCCAGAAATAGTCATTCACTACTGTATTTCCCACAAATAGCCCTGTAGTGTGGCAAATTAGACTACAAACATTTAATATAGTCTGGCAGTTAATATGAGGTCATACAAAGCTGCATGTATAATAAATTGAAATTTTTTTAGATGGCTTGGGTTGTGTAAAAACCCTACTCGGATTGTGTAAATAGATTAGTTTTACATTAGTGCTGTCAAAAGATTAATCACGATTAATCGCATCCAAAATAAAAGTTTTTGTGTAC
>NW_015621496.1:0-2169 GCF_001515605.1 Sinocyclocheilus anshuiensis | reverse complement strand
TGTGAAGGATCATGTGACACTGAAGACTGGAGTAATGATGCTGATTTTACAATATATTCAAATATAAAACAGTTATTTGAAATTATAATAATATGTCACAATTGTTACTGTATTTTTTATCAAATAAATGCAGCCTCACTGAGCATAAGAGACTTTTTTTCAAAAAATAAAATAATCTTACCAACCCCAAACTTTTGAATGGTAGTCTATCACCTACAATGTGTTTTTATACTCTAATAAACCATAGTTTCTGCACCAAGACTATAGTTACTAGCTATCCTAGTATTATTGACCCAAAGATTCTCAAAGCTTCTTCCATAATTTATCTACTAAGTCAAGCATCACTCTTAATAATGCTCATACTTTTGGTTTGTATTAAACTTTGTCATGTAACTCGTCCTGCACCGTTTGTGCTCCAGACATGAATGATTCCTCAAACCACACTCAGTCACTCTCCATCTATTCCTTTATGCATCTCGTGTCGTCCTCGGAGGGCTAAACTCGGCTGTCTCTTGACCCCAGCCCGTGAAGCAGCACATCTGACATTTCAAACAAACCAGGCAGGCCATGCGGCAGACGGCTTCGTCAAACAAACAGAGCAGATCCTGCTCGCGCTGGTTTGCGGTTGAGCTGGAAAGCTTCTCTCAGGGTTGTGCTGTTGATGAACAGATCCAAGTGTCCAGGTGTTCTCGCTCTCCGGTCCGCGCTAATGGCTGTCACGAGACTTGCAACCGTTGTCCCTGATCACAAGGGCTAATGGACTCACCTCTGGTGTGTGTGACTGTAAACAGTGCGTGTGCAGAGGATAGTGCAGAATAGCATGCTATTCTTACTATTTCTGCACTATTAAAGTGTGTATACTAATTTTCTGTGTGCATAGCATTTTATGACCTACATTTACTTAAATCTCACAATGCAATGTGCTAATCTTGACCTTTTGTTTCCATTTGACTATGATCTGAAAGCAATATCAACCACAATTTTAACGTTTATTTCATTTATTGTATTTTTTATTTTATATTTATTTGCTGGTTAATTCGCTGAATTAAGCATGCACAGACTTCCGTAAAGGGGAAATTTCTGAAGTGAATATACCATTATTTAGTTACACTGTTCTTTACAATATGTCATTGGCTTTTTTTTTGTGTGTATGTGTTTATGTAGAACAAAACATGTATAATATGTATAAAACATCACCTCAAGCTATAGAGCTTAATTTCGAGGCTCTTTCCAAGTAGTTAGTAAATTGGTCTGAATCAAAATGATCTGTTTTCCAGTAACCACAAACATCTGGAAAGGTTGTGGAAAAGTCATGGAAATTAATTGTTTAAATGTGGGAACACTTCATATGGCATAGTGTTTCTCATACTAGTTTTAAAAAGTACTAAACACAATACAGTTAAAAATATTGCTTTTTAAATTAATTACAGTTTTAGTTTCATCTATATTCTGATTTTTTTGTTAAAAGAGAGGTTTGTTAATATATTATTATTATTATTATTATTTTAGGCTGTTAGCATTGATTTTTGGAGTGATAAAAGAGATCCAAAATCTCTTTTGTAAAAACTTTTAACTCTAATATTTCAGCAAAACCAAAAAAGAAGTTTGAACCTGTCTTTATCCAGTGTTCCGATTTCTGTTCTGGAAATGGATCCAAATTAATGCATATTTAATGAGATAATGCACCATTTCATAAACTTGTAATATGAGAAATGTTTGCAATTCTTAATGCAATCAATCAGCTGGGCAAGTATGGTGATATTTCGTAGTTAAATGTTTCACACTATTGCCTACCCTAAAAGAATAATAAATAAACAGAAAAAATACATAATCCAGCATTCAGTATGTGATACAGTAGTCCATTCAGCAGTAAAAGTAGCTTTATTACTTTCTTTGTACTTTATTTTGATGTTTGTTTTACCCCCTTCTCTCTAATAGAGTAACTGTGTATAAACACATATATTGGAATATGGATTTCTCTGGAAGTGCTCATCTTTGTCACAGATGAGAGGGTGCAGTGAGTGTATGACGCTGGTTGGAGCCATTAAAGCGATGTAAACGCACACACACACACACCTCTGAGAGCCCCGGTGGTTCTGTTTGGCAGCGCTGGGATCGTATCACTAGCCGGGCTCTCAGGGTACATAAGGGCCTGTGTTAATGTCAGAA
>NW_015621495.1:0-2197 GCF_001515605.1 Sinocyclocheilus anshuiensis | reverse complement strand
AGGACCTCTAACAGCTAGAACACTTCCTGAGAGTGTGAACTTTATTGGTAAGAATTGATTTATTTATGTGCCAATTCTATAGATAGTTTGTTTATTTAAATATGCTTGGGGGGAGGGTGTACTTTGTGAACTTTGTGTGGGATTTTAAAATTTATTGATTTTCCCAAAGAACTTCAAAGTCTCCACCCATTTAATTTCTGTTTCAGTGCGGGAAACCAAAACTCAGCTCCCTCTGAGTGCCCTTAAAAAGGTTTGGGGTGAGGCGGTAAGCTACATTTGTGGCCTCAGAGAAGACTATAGCCGCCTCTTCCAGGGCCAGCGTGCAGCCATGTACGTCCAGTATATTGCCATCCTCATTAATGTGTATATTTTGTGTTTTGGGACTTTTCCGCTCATAAGTCAATGTTTTTTCGGTTTGTGTGTTTGTAGGTTGAGCCTTCTCCGCTACAACACCAACCTTACGAGATATAAGAACATGATGTTCTCCTTTTCGCAGCAGCTCAAAGCAAAGCTTGACTTTTTTAAGAGCAGCATACAGTACGACTTGGAGAAGTACAGTGATCAGATGCAGTACGGCATATGTACGTTTTAATGTGCTAGATTTCCTTGAAATGTCAGAAATTTATTATTGCATTAGTGATGATTATCTAAAAAGACTTCTTTTCTTTCTGAAGCCTCTGAAAAAATGCTGAAGGCTTGGCAGGACAATGAGGAAAAGGCTGCTGCGTTTGTACAGGTGCTGTGGATAAATTATACATTTTACATATATGTAAATTTGAAATTAGACTGATACATTTGTTTTGAAATCTAACTGCTCATCTAAGTATTCTTCATGTCACATTAAATTGTGGCACACTATTGTTTAAATGTTTGTGGTCAGTAAGTTTTTAAGTTTTAAGAACTCTGTTATGCTCAACAAGGGCAGATTGTTTTAGCAACAACTTAGAGGTTTTGTTTGCTTTTGCAGGTGGCAGAGATCGGCCACCTGGATGAGGAAATAATGGCTTTGCACTCAGAAATTGTTGAGCTTCAGAGAAGTCCTTATGCTCGTCGACAAGGAGATGTCATGGAGCAACTGTAAGTTCATTCTTTCAGCGATACTGTCTGAACTTTCTCCGCAGAGATGCCCCTTAAACCTTCTGTATTGAAATCATGTCTCATCACAGGCAAGACAGAGCAATTGAACTCTACAGACAATTGAAGGTAAAATGCAAAAGTAAGTACAATCCCATCTTGCGTGCTCATTCGCCCCAAGTCTCATTCCAAGTACTTGGGTTATTTATCTGTGTAGGCAAAATTTCCTTACATATTCTTACTGTTATATATGTTTTTGGGGTCAGGATATAGTGTTCTTCATTTCCCTTAGTGCCAGACCCCCAGCACGGCTACAGTGACAGCTCTGAGATGGTGAAGGTCATTGTACAGACTGTCCAGAATCAGGACCGGGTACTGAGGGATCTATATGCACACCTCAGGTAAAAAGCTTTTGAAACCATCCAGTTCTCAATCAAAGAGGATTGTGATGGCTCAAACTGCGGCTAGTTAACAAATGAATGCTGCTGTTGCATTTTATGGATGAAATCCAGCATTGCTGTTGTCTTATTTGCAGTAAAATCCTTCTGAGTAAGCAGAAGATCATCGACCTCTTCCCTAAAATTGAGAGGACACTGGAGAGCATTAAGGAGGCAGACAGCACTGTCATGCAGATGCAGATCAAGAGACAGAGAGAGTTCTGGCATTTACTGAAGATTGCCTGTGTGAGTCACATGCTTCTAATGTCTCAGGGCCAGATATGCACATAATCATGGACTTTCCGTCGTAATGGTTTAGTGTGTATTAGCGGTGGGTGTGATGGCCATTATCTGATCATTCCATCTATTTGGAACTTGATAGACATAAACCAAAAGGCAAATAGACAGAAACTACTGCTCAAAAAAGTCAGTCTTTTTAAGAAATTCATACTTTTATTTAGCAAGGATGCATAAAGTTGATCAAAGGTGGCAGACCTTTACATAGTTACAAAAGATTCCTATTTCAAAATAAATGCTGTTCTATTGAACTTTCTATTTATCGAAGAATCCAGAATAAATGTATTATGATTTTCACAAAAATATAAAGAAGCACAGCTGTTTTCAACATTCATAATCATGAAAAGAAAAGTTTCTTGAGCACCAAATCAGCATATTAGAATGATTTC
>NW_015621494.1:0-2205 GCF_001515605.1 Sinocyclocheilus anshuiensis | reverse complement strand
TCGTTCTCAGACTGCAAGCAGAGGGCACTGTGTATGTAGATGCACAAGCGAGACAGCCATTACAGGCCCTGTTCACCATTTTGCGACATTTCATAGATCTCTTAAGATGATCCAGCACTTCAGCGCATCTGCTATTATTGACTCGTGCTGTAAAACCGCCCGCAAGGGTACTTTTTTTTCTCCAATCTGCATGGATTGCTTTTCGATAATCAGACCAATTTATATATAAGGCTACTCATAATTCAATTATTCCAAGTTTCATTAACAGCCAAACTGAGCTGCTTCTGTACATGCATGTCAAATTATACACGCTTGAGTTTTTCCCCCATGAAGTTTAATGAGACACACTACAGGATGCAGCCTTGTTAGGAAATTAAATAGTTGAATATTTAAACCATTTATTTATTTTCCTTTTTGTAATGCATTAATATATTTGGTTGCTAATCCGTCTCTCATTTCACTGCCAAATCGAGAATTGTTAAACGCAAACATGTTAAAAATGAATAATTTCCAATTTGTTTTTCTTTTGAAAAGCAAATGGTTATTTTAAATAACAAAAATGTTAAAGTTAATTAAAATATAACACAATGTCTAAAAGACATTTCATATTATTTATATTATAATACGAAAGTAAAAATTCACACAATTAGTTCATTTACACACATCAGGAAATCAATAAGCATAGTATACTTAAAACTGTCCGAGACAGTGGCTTTATTTAGACATGATATAGAGAAATGTAGCAGCATCTTGTTTAAAAACAAACCTATAAAAAGCGAATTATCAAATTTGGTTACAAACACATAGGAGGCGACCAGTGGAAAATCTTAAATATAAAATTCGAGTCCTAGCTTCTGAAGCTGGTGATTTCTCTGGTCCTTTCTGGCAGTGGAGACTCGCATCCCCATGACAACCTGTCAGGATTTTGCTGGTCCAAATGGCAACCTGAGCCCCAGAAACCCATGCCCATATTTGTGTGGGGATCTCTGTGGTCATCTTTCCATCTGCTCCAGTCCCACCCTATTTTAGCAGCAATCAGAGACAGCAACAGCTCTGAGATTTTGGCAGGTAGTATACATTAACTAAAAAAAAAATAAAAACACCAAACCATTAAAACAAAAATTATTTCATGTCTTTCAAGTCTCACGTGGGGGAAAAAAATGAAGCATAAGACATTTTTGGTCTTGAGTCTTATGCTGATGCATGTGAGCTGATGCTTGCGTTTGTCCTGTAATGCCGTTGATTTGTTGATTTTCATTTAAACTCATCTGTCAGGGCTGTGTCCTATTCCATACATAATGAAGTCAGGAGACTGTGCTCTCGGGCTTTTCACTGCTGGGTGGTGGTGTGAGCACTCCAGAGGGAACAGGAGACCTCTGACTGCTCTCAATGTCCACTAGCTGATAGGAGTGCACCTTTCCCTGAAAAATAAGAAAAGAAACAAGAAAACTTTAGGCTAGAGGAAGTGAAAGAAACAAATGTTGTGGCTGGGGCAAATTTATGCAAAATTCTGTAGTGAGAACGAGACAGACGCTACTGTTTAAGCCCAATTTTCGTTTGTACGTAAATACACACACACAAATTATATATACATATAATATTCAGATTGAAGTGAACTGGCCTGAGATTAAAACCCAATTTAAGACAAACTAGACAAAGTAGTCGTGGCCAAGTTCAAAACAAAGTAAACTTACCAGCCATTCCATGTAAGGCACGTGGGTCTGGATATTGTGCATATCATCCACTGCTATTCCTTTGAATGTCTTGAGGGCTGAGCTGCCTGCTTCATGGATTGACATGGCGAAAGGGACCATCCATCTCACACACTCCTCCATGTCACACCACTTCAGCCCTGAAACCAAATAAATCAAAGGTCACTTCCAACCACTTAAGCCAATTTTGTGATATACATGCTCAAATACATAGAGCCGTTGAGAAGAAATTCACACAAGAGCTGTTAAATTCATACCTGAAACTTTCATCACTAGCTCTAGAGAAGAGAAGTGGAAGAGTGCAGAAGCTGCAAGAAGGCCGTAAGAGAACTCCACACTTCTTACATCCAGTATACACAGATCCAAGAGCTAAACAAAAAGACAAAGCCACAGCAAGTTCTTTTATTGGGTAGTTAAATAAGTCTAAATATTTTGCACTGCAATATGATATAAACAGGGGTGCACATAAGTTTTTCAGCCTGGTTCTCATAAG
>NW_015621493.1:0-2131 GCF_001515605.1 Sinocyclocheilus anshuiensis | reverse complement strand
GTTTGTCTAATATTAATAAGCTGTTTGTTTTTTAGTTTACAAATTTACATAAAATAAATTATTTATATTATTTGTTCATAAATAATATAAAATAATATTTATTATTTACAACAACAACAATAACTTCACAAAAATATTATTATTATTATTATTGTTATTATTATTTTATTACATGTGAAAATTGCATAAAACGCATTGTGCCATTGACCTAAATAAAGATAAAAGTATTGAAGAGAGAGCTAAATTGCCCAGAATAACATCATTGTCTGTCTGCATCAACAGTACTATTTTGCCCCTATACAAACACCAGTACTGTACTTGATGTCATTGCTCGTGGGTAGGCCTTGAGATCTGTGTTACACTGCTGGCTTAAAACATGCAGGGATGGTTTCCTACATCAGCTAAGCCTGTAATCAGTAAACCATGAAGCTTTCACCCTATAGAGACATGCGGATAATGTCTGCAGTCTGCTGTGAATCCGATGACCCAGCGTTATTATTGCCCTTGAGTCCCTGTGCTCGCTTCGTTCTCTATTACAAATATTTTGACTGCTGACCTTGAGTAACGTGTTATTTTAGTAAAGGCATCTGGCATTGTCTAATACCTCAGAAAATCCAGAAATCCCTTTCAAGGTCAATCTCTTTTCCCCTTGTGGCACAGTGATTATTAGTAAGCCCTGCTAGGGAAAAAATGTGCTATGGAGGATTATGACAGGAGAGCTGTGGGGTGAGTCAATAATGGTGCCAGCTACCCTACTAGTGGCAAAAATATAAATAAATAAGCACAGAAAGGAGCTAATAACTAAGCAGTAAGCTTAAAGTTCTATATACAAAATGTCAAAACTGGCGACGCAGGTGTTTTAGAAGCTACTGTACAGCTATTTTACATTCTGCCCTGCTGGTTCTAATTACAGGAATCATCAAGAAAAGGAACGTTGGATTATTAATATTAATCTCTACGATTATTACTCATTCTCTTTCCTGTATCCGCACAGGAACGTGTCGCTATGGTGCAGGGACATCAACATCCATCTTCATTCTGCAGCCGTGCAAGACTGTAACACAGTGTGCAAATCTGAGGATCAGATTTTCAGGTTTCTACCAAGAAGGGGATTTACAGATACTGGCCTTACAGGCCCATAAGTGCCCACGCTGGGTCAGGAGGAGAAGTGATGTGAAGTGTATTTTATGGCTCATTTGAGAGTCATATTCTTGTATGTATAGTAACTGTCCCTTTAAAGACTGCTGACATTGGATATGGCAGTAGCTACTGGCTGTCCAGAGCATTCTACCGGAGAATTGAGCTGCATATATGTGTATGTTTTGTTTACATTAGTTTACACCCTTTGCAAGCTATCGCCCAGCGTATTTTGCTTCGACCCACTCTTAGTTTTTTTCCTATTAATCTTCAGGGAACACAGTGTTTATAAAAAAATAATAAAGTGCTTAACGGAGGCAGATTATCTAGTGGTGCTGTTTGTTCCAATGCCTCTGGAAATTACATTTTGGCCAGTGTTAAACAATACTGCCCACCTGTACTGTATGTCAGTAACGACTAAAAATTCAGTGCACACAGAACACAGCGCATGAATACTGTATGGTGTTGTCTTTCGCGTCTTGTGCTTGAATGCTTTAAAATCGCTTGAATGTTTAAGTTGGCAAGGCTTAAAAACACGCGCAACTGATAAACTTTTGTGACAACAGCAGTGGCCTGATCGGACCAGTGACAAACCCGCCAACTGTCCCGAGTGTCTTTCACACTGGACCCGGGCCGTCGGGCAGGCCTTATTATCGAGCCTTGAGTAGTGACTAGGTGTGGAAATACTGGTTCTGACAAATATTTGATTCGTTGCAATTTTTTTACATTATGATTGTGATGCATTGTACAATCTGTAATTGGGTCATGATTTGATCTGATTCATTTATTTTGGGATGATTTGTATAACACAACAATTTTGTATAAAATACGTTTTGTATAGAATAGACATTTTGCATAGTTGAATATTGACATGATGAAAAATAAATTAATGTAGATTTATAATTGCTCCAATATTTCTATATTTAATCACCGTTCTATATTAATGCATTGCTTTAATTGATGCACACACACACACACACACACACACACACAC
>NW_015621492.1:0-2203 GCF_001515605.1 Sinocyclocheilus anshuiensis | reverse complement strand
CAGCAGCCTGCGCTGCACTGAGAGTGCTTTCAACTGTAGTTTATTACAGCTGATGTCTTGTGCCAGGTATTAAAACAGCATGACTCAGCCGACGCTGCATTGCGGTCACATTAAGAGGTCCTGTGGTGAGCAGGGCAGCGCTAGACTCTCATTAACTTGAGCCGTCATTTCAGTGATGCTGAACCCGCACCGGTCTTACTCTCGCTCGCGCTGTGCGAGTGCAAGTAACCGCGAGCTCGATTCGCTCCAAACTCGACCTGGAACGCATTATTCGATCGTTAAAAAACGAAGTTTATTGTTGGTTCTAATTGTTCCGTGTGAAATAGAGCCAATGGAGAAGGTTTCTCACAGAAGTTGCAGTGAGAAGCTCTTGTTTTCAGCTCCGTCAGACGGTCGTCGGCCACTCATTGCAATAAACTCACACCGGGCATTTAACAGTTCCACAGAATTCGATTACAAACCTTTTGATGATCAAAACCGAGGATGCATTATCTTCTCGGTAGCAGTGCTTGTCCATTTTATACTTTCTCTGTAGGCGTCAAAATATTTAGACTTAGGCTATTCCTCATTTAAAACCCCAACACAGTTAAAAAACGTCAAAATAATATTGGCCTGTATAAGAGAATGTTCAAAGAGATTCACTTTCATTTTGTATTTGAGCCATTTTATGTTAGAATGTCTGAAGTTGTATCTACTAAATGCAGAGAATTTTGAGATATGAAATAGCCTACCTATAAATGCAAGATTACATTAAAAAAAAACTTTTTGTTAAAAACGCTTTATTTTATTTTTAGTCAGAATTCACTCAATTCCCTGCATTAATAATAATAATTTGCCACGAAATTTAAGTCATTGTCCTTTGGTATAAACTTTTTAAAATACATTTAAAATACATAAAATTCTAGGCTATTGGATTTATTCTGGTGATTAAATAATTATCAATAGAAATGCAACATCAAGTCACTGCTATAGCATTATTTTGTATACACGTATATCTATTAGGCTATAGGCTACAATATTTAAAGTGAGAAATTCAAGCTGCACAGAATAGGAATTTTTTTTATTATAATTAGGCCTATGTTTCTAAAAATCATGTGATCCATTTTGCAAAACGAATTTTTAGTTTTAGTTTTGTTCAAATTATGCTTAATTCAAGTTCATTAAGAGGTTGATCAGCTTTGAAAATTCGTTAAAGCGCTTCAGAAATCTTTTAAAACACAGTAGGCTACTTAGGCTATACTTAATAAACGAAATCAATGTTGGCCAATAACGGGGGATAAAACTGTAAAATAAATAATAGGCTACGCCTTATTAGTAATTATTAGTTAATAATCTTATTAGTTATATATTATCCTTATTAGTTATTATAATATGCCTTATTAATGCTAAATTAATAATTTCCCCCGTTTTACAAAGACATTTTGTTTGTCATTTCATACTGCACAATGAAAGCAGTGGCAAGTTGGATGAAATATTATGAAATGCTAAATCATTTTTATTTTGATAAATTATCAGTTTAGTTTAATTTAAAGAATAATATAGTAGTGGGTAAAAAAGGAAAATGAAATATATCATCAATAAAGTAGTGAGACGGTTATTTAAATATTTTAAGAACTTTATTAATATTGTTTTATTTATTATGCCATATGAGCATATATTAGCATAAGATATAGCCTATATCTTTAATTGGCAAAATAACAAGAACATGTTATTTATTAATCATTATTTATCAACATATAGTTTTTTATATTTAATGTGAAAAATGTAATGTCTTAATCTACACAAAAAAAATATCAAATGTAAAAAAAAAAAATACAATTTCTTAAACATCTTAACTGCTTGTCATGGAAGATGAAGCATTGCTTATCTAAAATCCGTGTCTCTATCGATCACTCATTTCTTACTAATTTTATTAAAAACGTTTAAAAAGACAATTTACAACAATAACTACAACGGCAAAAAACCCTGCTGACCCTGCTGGTTTTATTTAAATTGTAAGTGAAGATTTTTCAGAGTCGTATAGGCCTACTACACTGTAAAAAGTCATTCTGTAGGTTTGTAGATTTCATTCAATTTAATGTGCAAACTTTATTTAACAAAATTAAATTTTGTTTTTTTCAATATTTTCTTAATTAAAATTAATTAAAAACGACTGGAATAAACCCTACTCAATTATGTTGTTAAGGATTTAGCTATTATTTTT
>NW_015621491.1:0-2202 GCF_001515605.1 Sinocyclocheilus anshuiensis | reverse complement strand
ACCACAGCTGCTGAGCCTTCACCACACGCTTAGCTCTGCCCTCCTGCTCATATCTGGAACAAAAGATCATTAAATGGGATTATTAAACAGTAATATTAATAGACTTCTAGTCAGTTTTATAGTAGAAGCATTACTAATATTTTCATACTTTATGTAGAGCTTCTCAAATTCCTCTCCCCAGCACTCATCCAGCCCGGGACAGTCACTGGGGCACATCAGAGACCAGTCCTACATGGGATATGAGTCATAAATGAGTTTGCTTAAAATTAAGCATTTGAACTAAACTCAACTGGTTAAGGAAATAAATATACAACCATAAACAAATATGCAACCATTCAAAAGTTTGGGAAATTTATAATGTATATATTTGCATTTATTTGATCAAAAATAAAGTAAAAACATTAATATCCTGAAATATTCCCAATGTTAAAAAAAAACATTTTCTATACGAATATATATTAAAACGGGTCGGCAACCCTTTTGGCATGAAGTGCCATTTTAAATTTTTCTGGTTAACCACTGTGCCAATAATGGCCATATTTGAGAAAAAAAAAGTAGAGTAGTTTGCATCACTGGATACAGCTGTCAGTCACTTATCAATTCTATCGTAAAACACTTGACTGATATTAAATGATTTGCATTTTGCAAATTTCCATTTCACCTCTTTTTCAACATTAAACTGATGCTTCGCACTGGAATTCACATTCTGCTTCTGTGAACAGTAACCTCGGCCTACTTTGATTTGATTGCCCATCTCAATTATTTTGACATTGACAAGCACTGTTAGCCACGCACATCTGTGGACTGGTGCAGGTTAATTCTCACTTTAATAGTATTTATAGCTCCTAACAGGCTGTGTGACTGAGGAATGATACAAAATAGACATTGGTATGCAGTTTCCCGGGGTTGGTCGTGTGCCAGTGATTTTCCCTCTGCGTGCCAATGTTGGCACACGTGCCATAGGTTGCCAAACCCTGTATTAAAATGTCATTTATTCCTGTGATGGCAAAGCTGAATTTTCAACCAGATACATCTCAAATATTTTTTTGTATAGTTTATAGTGTGCCCACCGCATTGGTCTCCACTCGCTTCATGAAGAGATCAGGGATCCAGAGGGCGTAAAACAGATCTCTAGCTCTCTGTTCCTCTTTACCAGTGTTCTTTTTAAGCTCTAGGAAGTCGAAAATGTCAAAATGCCAGGGCTCCAGGTACATGGCAAAAGCTCCTGGTCTCTGAGTGAGGAGGAGAGAAAATTTTGAGAAAATTTTTCAAGCTAAATTTAAACCACATCCTGAAATTTACATGTAAAATGCCTTACCTTATTTCCTCCTTGGTCCACATAGCGTGCTGTGTTGTTGTAGACACGGAGCATAGGAACCAGGCCATTTGAGTTGCCATTTGTCTAAAATAACAAGACACTGAATCAACACAACTGCTAAGTTTAATAGTACCAGTAAATCCAGTAAAACTCACCCCTGCAATGTAGCTGCCAGTGGCTCTAATGCAGCTCACTGCCACCCCGATACCTCCCGCAGACTTAGAAATGAGGGCGCACTGCTTCAGGGTGTCATAGATCCCCTCAATACTGTCATCCTTCATAGCAAGCAGGAAGCAACTAGACATTTGACAAAAGCAAGTAGCTTGTATTATACATTATGTATAGAAGTCAACTGACTTTGCCAACATGAAAATCAGGCCTTGACAAAAACCAAAAAGATTTGTTTTGGAAAAACTGCCCCTTTGTGTCTGATAGTGGTTATATGTTCTCCTTCCTGCTGTTTACCTGGAGAGCTGTGGCCGGTTGGTGCCAGCGTTGAAGAGTGTAGGAGAAGCATGAGTGAACCACTTCTCAGACAGCAGGTTGTAGGTTTCTATAGCTGCCGCAATGTCCTCCTTATGGATTCCCACAGACACTCTCATCAGCATGTGTTGTGGCCGCTCAGCAACTGGAAAAGTGGTCAAAGTGTCATAGGAACATTTTCCATTTCCATCATTCAGGTCAGTCTTTTTGCTCTTTTTCAACTCAAATGCATTCTTTCATTAAAATTCTTTCATCTACCCCTTCCCCTTCAAGTCTTTTCTTTATAGTGTTCTATTATTCCTCGACTCAATGCGACTGTTTATATGTATGCAAGTAAATTCCTCGACTTACCCTTTCCATTGATCTTCAGCAGGTATGAGCGCTCCAATGTCTAAAAGAGA
>NW_015621490.1:0-2194 GCF_001515605.1 Sinocyclocheilus anshuiensis | reverse complement strand
GATATGATCCTGCTCCTTACTGACACGAACCTACAAGTTTTAAAATACACAAATAACCAGCTGTTTTTAGTCTCCTGATCAAGTTAGCGCAGGGTTTCTTAATCCATTCCAACAGGCATGCAGATATTCAAAATTGTATATTTCCTTATTTAGCACACCAGGTTAAGCTCATGAGCATGAGTGCAGATGCAGTAACTACACCATTATGAAGACAAAAAGCATCTTTCTCCATTAACAGCCATTCAAAAATAGTGTATAATTTAATAATAATATAATTTAATTTGATGATGAATGGAAAAGCAGAAATCTTTCTCCATGTAATAAACTAGGAATGTCTGATCAGTGGAACTGTAATGTTTATCGCCTACAGGAATGGATTGCGAAACCCTGGATTACACAATGTACATCGCTCACTTTCATTTCCTTGTGCTAAAATAAAAAACAAGTATAATATTTAATCTGTGGTAGCAATATTAATGATAGAAAGCTGTGCCTTACTGTAACGTAACAGCTTGTGAAGTGGGCCCAACTGAACAGGTCCACTAGTCTGTAGAGGCTGGCCAGTTTGCAGCGGATCTGTTTCTCTCCCTTCACCATAGTACTGGACTCCATGCTGAACATGTCGTTTATTGGGGTCACCATGGCCAAACCTGAGAAAACAGAACAAGGAACAATTCAAGAACAGGTTTGAACCATTTCATGAGATGGAATTCAAATAAAGAACAAGATGTTCATTAGGCATCAATGAGTGAGCCCACCTGAGAGCACAGATGTTTCCAGAACTCAACTCTACTAAAACATTACAGAACATTACATCTACTAAACATTTCAGAAATCATTATAGAGCTCCAGCTGACAAAACATTCTAGAACTCAACCTTGAACTCAAGTTGACTAAATATTCCAGCACTTTTTCTAGATCTCTACTGGCTAAAGGCTCCAGAATTCAACTTTGAACTCTAGATGGCTCAACATTCTGGAACTCATTTCAGACATGCAGTTATTACAAGTTTCAGGAACTCATCCTTGAACTCCTGTTGATTAAGCATTACAAAACTCTGTCTAGCACTCCACTGGCTAAACATTGAGGAAACATTCATCCTTGGATCTCCAGATGGCTAAACATTCCAAAAGTGTTCCAGAACTCCACTTTACTAAACATTCCAAAACTCATTCTAGAGCTTCAGTTGACTAAACATTTCGGAACCCATCTTTGATCTCCAGAACTCATCCTTGAACTCTAGATAGCTAAATGTTCTAGAGCTCTTTCCAGAACTCCACTTGACTAAATGCTACGGAACTCATTTCAGAACTCCAGCTGGATAAATCTAGAGATTGAGAACTGCTGCTTTCAAAATCTCCACTGAACAGACCTCATAAATATGTGCAAATGTGGGTAGCCATTATTCAACAACCATGACACATTTTAAATGGCCCGATTTTGCAACTTAGTTTACATAAACGGTCTGGGAAAACTGGGGAGGGCATTGCCATTTTGAATGCTTGTCTACATAATATAACAAAGTTTTATTTCTGAATATCATACTTTTTCCATTATATGTCCTAGATAAGGCTCCAGACCTCTGCATAGTCTACAGACACCTATGAGATTTAGGCGATGACTCTGAATGTACAGTAAGCACTGAAAGGGGTTCACTGAAGTTCTACTGATTAGTTCCGCATAGCAGAGCGTAGAGAGAAAACAGACATATGTGCAGAGGGGCTGGATGGGGTGATAAGGGAGGAAGAAGTAAGATGAAAGAATGCAAAGGCTTTCCTGAGTCGGCTGGTCGTATTTCCTCCCTCAATGTCTGTTTATGGGAATATCCATTTAGCGACTTGTATAACTCTGAACAGGTAGAGGAGTGGGGCAGTCTGGGACACTGAAGGACTGGAGGAATGTTGCAATCTGTTGCAGTGTAGATGAGCTGCACCATGGTGACACTCACTGAGGGGGGAGGTGGAGAAGCCAGCTACGGAGCTGGCCATGAAGAAGTCTGCGATCTGCCGCAGAGCGAGCAGTCCTGTGGGGTTGTTCCCCTTGTTCATCTGTTCCTGGATCAGTCCCTCTAGCTCATCCCTAAAAGCCTGAAAGAGAAAGAAAACCTGAGATTAGAGATGACTCACACACAGTAATGAGAGACGTACACAGAGCTGTAATCCTCTCACGCCCCTGCATGTTTAAACCTTTTTTT
>NW_015621489.1:0-2189 GCF_001515605.1 Sinocyclocheilus anshuiensis | reverse complement strand
TGTGTGTGTGTGTGTGCGTGCGTGCGTGCATGCGTGTGTGTGTGTATTGTTAAAGCTAAAGAACCGAAGCATGTGCAGGTGGTCACGAATTTCAATGAGGGTGTAATGTGATGTAATTCAGTCACAGATAGACTGTTCTGGACAGACAGCGCGGCTGGGAGAGCAGGCCCAGGGGACAGAACGTGATCGAGAGAGAGCACAGAAAAGAAAAATGTATCTGTACGTCGTCATTGTCCCTTTAGTGTGAGCACACATCTCTCAGGTGTACAGTCGCTATGACAGCCACACTAACACAGCATAGTGAGTCCTAATGCAACTCAATGTATTTTTTCAACTCACAGATTCACACATAATCAAATGGACACACTAGTGGCATCCGTGGCTGTTTTTAATAGTGCTGATTGCTAGAGCAAACATCACCAGTTTTATTGCTCATACTTAGTGATTTGAACAACCATTTAAAGGGATAGTTCACACAAATTCTGTCATCATTTTACTCACACTCATGTTATTCCAAACCTGTATGACTTTCTTCTGTTGAGCACAAAAGAAGATATTTTGAAGAATGTTATTAACCAAACAGTTCAGGTGACCACTGACTTCCATTGCATGGACAAAAAACATTGAAACATTTCTCAGAGTTTCTTCTTTCATGTTCCACAGAAGACAGAAAATCACATAGATTCAGAATGACATGAAGGTGAATAAATGATGCCAGGTTTTTATTTTATTTTTTAATTTTATTTTTTGGGGTGAACTATTCCTTTAAACCTAATTTATTTTTATTTTTTTTCCAAAAATAAATAAATAAAAATTATTTAAAAATATTATTATTATAAAATTATTTTTGAAGCAAAATTACAAGCAAAAATCCATAGATATGTATGAAACATTAAACTGCAACTTGTTAAACAGAGGTGTGCTATTATTAAAATAAATAAAAAGTAGGTTTTATTAAGACATATTTTATGTTACTTTATTATTTTTTTACTAGTGATGAAAATATGTAAAATTGGCACAACAAATAATAAATAAATAAGTAAAATATTAAAAAAGGGACATTAATTCAGGCAAAATTGTCACATAGACTAGATAAGAACCCAAGCTATTTTTAGGGACCAGAAAAGCCTCATATGTTGTTCCAAACCCTTACAATTTTGTTTCTACTGCAGTACACAAAGGAATATACTTGGAAAAAAAGGACCTTATTGACTTTCATTGTGTCTATAAAGACACTGTGACATTTTTCAAAATATCCTTATTTGTGTTCTACAAAAGAAAGTCAGTCATACAGGTTTGGAACAGCTTGAGGGGGAGTGAATGATGACAGAATATTCATTTTAGTTGAACTAAGCCGAACACCCTAGCAACTGTTTAGCAGTGTACAGGCTTGAAGTACTTATGGGATCAACAATGTCCTCATGATGTACGCGTATTCAGGTTTCAGGTCACTAAGCCTACGTTACGAGGACATCCCAACTGTCCTAATGATTCAGATAGCTAAATACACATAATAAACAATATTTCATAAAAAATAAAAATTCTAAATGTTTTCTATGAGGGTCAGGGGATAGAAAATATCATTAGCTCAGTTTTAAAATCATTACACCTATGGAAAGTCCTTGTTATGATAGGAGAAGCAACATTTGTGTGTCCTGGAATTATGATTATGAGTTTTGAAATATAGGTAGGCTTTTTGCACAGTAAGCCTGTGAATTTGGATACAGTGTGTGTTTTTGAAGGATGTGGATGTTATTGAGGCGTGTATCTGTGTGTGTTTGCGTGTATGTGTACGTGAAATAAACGTAGCACATGTTTCTTTCTTGCTGCTAACCCCTTGCTGTCCAGGACACAAACTGGGAGCCCTTCTAGTCTTTATCAGATTAACTCAATTCTAATTCTCATTTCACAGGAATAACCTTTGACCCTCTCCTTTTTCATCCCTCTCTCTGCTTCCAAGCACACAGCAACACTTCCTACAACCTTTAACTGTCTTTCTCTCTTTCTCGCTCGCATTCAGATGCACAAAACGGCAGTATTTTACACCTACCTTTCAGTCTACATCTGTCTCTCTCTCTTAAAAACACACTGACACTCATTCACATGCTTAACACACTCGCTGAAGTAAATATGCACACAATGACCCATTCAGCTTTGAAGAGGATGCCCAGTGCCACACAGAGCTCTGC
>NW_015621488.1:0-2194 GCF_001515605.1 Sinocyclocheilus anshuiensis | reverse complement strand
AAAAAAAAAACTGTACACATCAATTCCCAGAAGTTGCATTACGGTCGGGCAACTTCACGGACCCTTGTGAAAATTTCCAGTTTTATGTGCAATATTCATCAGATGGTCAGTAAACAGACTGCAGGCGGCTCGAGGGAGACTAGGACACCGCCACGTCTAATGGACACAAAAGCTCAAAATATTCAAACCAGCCATCTGGGTTCATCGGCCCTCTTTTTCCGATATGCAAGATGACGAGACACAGGACAGCTGTTAATACCCGACTCTTACTTAAAAACTCACTCATGTAGTAACCGGCGAGGCTGGTAAAGCAAATGTCAAAGAAAAGTCGCCTTCTGCCTATTAAATGACAAGCCCAAAGCTCCAATTATCTAAGCCTTCATAAATTTTAACTACAGGAAATAAGGGGCTGCCAAATCTCAGCAGCCATCTTGAGCTGTCTTTGTCTAGTAAAGTTTTATTTTCCTTCATCTTTTCAAAAGACAGAGCGAGAGCGTGTCAGGGAGAGGAGTGGGCATCCTTCCCAGCTCAGCAGTGCCTAATTGAGAGCTGGTGGGCAGAGCGCGGCCCAGGTTTAAACACGACTCCTTTGGAGATTATGATAGCCGATCCAGTGGGCTGTGATGGGCCACAGCAGGCCCGGCTAATGAGAAGGCTGTTCAGGGGCTGTGGCGAGAACAGTGGGTCTAACACCACCGTCTCCTGTGGGGAAAATGAGCCTAAAGCAAACCGATTCCACTGGCAATTGTTCAGGGCCATTTCACAGAGCGGCCCGCATACGCATCATTAAGTCCCAAAAGCTTTGGACAATATTACTTCGCTTCTAGCCAGAGGGAGAAGGGTGGATAGACAGGATGTGTAATGAGATGATGTGGCCAGAAGAGGGAGTGAGAGATCAAACAGAGAAATATGAAAGGCAATAACGCCAGAGAATGTCTAAAGTAACTTCAGTAAAGGCAAACACTGCCCCCTGTAGGACAAATAATGTGTTTTTACAATAAAACCACTGTGACAACACAAATGATCTCAGCCAAGGGGGAAAACATAGCCGGCATTGTGAAGGCTTTGACAATAGGTGCAAGAACCGTACTGCCACCGGTGGTTTGACGCTTGGGGAAAAGAAGAAAAAAAAAAAAACCGCGGGGTTCTTACTTGTTTCCTCTGATGCCTTCTCTGCGAACTGTGGCAAGACCTTCAGCCACCAGGGACTCTGCGATATTTTCTCCTGAGGTGTCTTTGGAAAGATCAAGTGTGTTACTATAACAACACTACAATAAACACACACATTTCAGATCAGCACTGTCGCAGTGAGATTCTTTTTGGTGAACATAAACATCACTCACCTTTTCCCAGGAAGACAATGCCGTATTCCCTGCCTTGAGGGGTTTTATTCTCCACGGTGAAGTAGACTTCTTTGCCGATTACTTTCTTGCGCAAAAACTCTCGTGCCTGGAAAGCCCATGGCTGCAAAGAACACACACACACACAGCTATTTACAGCCATTCAGCACTGGAGGATGTGCATTAGCTACTAAAAAAAGAGCCTCTATTCCCTCAAGAGAGAATGAAAATGCCTTAACAAAAGTGTATAAATCACTTGCAAAAAAAAAGTGATGAACTCAAGATTTAGAAACATAATGGATTTATTACTAAGGAAAAAGGTCACAAGATGCAGAGCTAAACAGTGATTTTAGAAACAGTGTGAAGCGGAACGTACAGACTTAAGTGGCTTATTGTCTAAAAACATTTTACACCTTATTTTTCATGCATTTGGCAGACGTGAGATTCTCTGTTATCCAAAGTGACTAACACTGCATTCAAGGTATACATTTTACCAGTTCATTCTCAATGTAGATCAAACAGCAAAATTCAACATTACTGATAAAAGAAAGTAATGCTGAATTAGGCGTTAAACTTATTGGTAACACTTATTAGGTACAATAAGGTCTTATTTGTTAACATTAATTAATGCATAAACTAACATGAACCGACAATAAACAATATATTTTTACAGCATTTATTAATCTTTGTTAATTGTTAGTTAGTAAAAATGTTCATGTTAGTTCACAGTACATTAATGTTAACAGATACAACTTTAAATTTTAATAATGTGTTAGTAAGTTTTGAACTTAATATTAACTATGAATAATAAAATGCTATATAAATATTGTTCATGTTAACTAATATAGTTAATG
>NW_015621487.1:0-2189 GCF_001515605.1 Sinocyclocheilus anshuiensis | reverse complement strand
GGTGGTGAGTGAACGGAAGTTTATAGACCGGATTCGTGACACATTGGATTAAGCAACTAGCAGGTATTTTAATTAGCAGGCATCTCAGACTCATTCATGCACCCACCATCTCAATCAAAACTGTCATTCGTTGATGCATACTGTACGATAATCCTACAATAAAAAATAAACAACAACAATAATGTGCTTACCTTCGTGTCGCACTTTAACTTCACACAGAACTAGAGGAAGCCTTTCGTGAAGTACATACTGTAGAACGTAATACATAACTTTACGCAGTCGAAACTAATCAAGTCCAGCAGCTTTCAAGGATATACCAGTCTGGATAGTTTATAAGATGTCCTGATGCAGGACAGGATCATATAGTCCCATATTCAGTTTCGATTTTGATTAAATTATTCACCTGTGCTCTGATTTCAGAGTTACAATGATATTAGAGCCTTCACGTCATCTCCCTCCACAGGTGTAATTCACGTTTTGAGGGTCGAGTCACTCTCCCACTCTTTACTATATAACTTATATTTAGGCCACTCTGGAATTGTGATCACTTAAATATACAGCTATACATTCAAAATCTGATCCCTTTAAGCAGGGGTTTTCAAATCTGTCCTGGAGGCAGGCAACATCAACATCAGCCGACTCTGCAGAGGGCGTGTGTGTTTAGTAACGTCATGATGACTGATTGGATGCAATACATGCACACTTGGGTTTTGTTTGTTAACCAATTAGCCTATAAAAATTTAGATGTTTGAAAACCGGCAAACTGACCCCCAACCAGCCCAAATTTGATCCACACACACAAACCAATTTTTACCCACACAATCAAATTCAAAACCGCCGAATTGGACAGGAACCCACTCAATTTAGCTCGCATTCTAACGAGATGATTGAGGAAAATGCATTTGAGCGCAAAGGCTTTCACAACTTGATTTTACATTATTGTTGTGCATTTTAGTCTAAAGCCCTGTATATTAATATAAAAGTGTGTTATTTGAACTGTAAGTCATTTTTGGTTTACATGATCTAAAATTCAGATCTAAATTTGATCAGACAAGGTAAGCGGTTTTATCACAATAGTTTCGTGATAACATATATTTAGATTGATTTGTGGTTTTAGAATTGAAACATCATGTGTTTTAACATTTATTGCAGTCTATAGACTTTTATTGTAAGTGCATTACTGTATACACATTTTGTTTGTTTGTTTTACAAACTGAGAGATGAGTTAAAGTTATAACTGCCAATGGAGCTTGTATTGAAATCAGAACATTCTTTTGAGAATCATCAAATCCATATGTTCGTAAAATGATTTACATGAAGTGTTATGACACAAACTGAAAATGGCACGTTGATCCTGCTACACATAAGTCTTCAACTCCAGAGTCTCCAACTGCATGTTGTTCAACTCAAACCAGCCTGCAGCTCTCTTTAGATCCATCAAATTTTGCTCTGGCTTCTGTAACACTTTAATTTACACACTTAGTAAATTTTGTATTCTTGGTCTTTGCTGCTGGTGGTTCTAGGCCTGGAAGGGAAGGGGTGGGTGGAGGGTTTTCTTGCCAAACTGAATGTAAATGAGTTGTGATTTGTACTGTGCTTTCCTGCTGTGCCTTGAAGAAACAGATCTTAAGAAGTAAACCAAACAAATTTTGTGTCTGACAATGCAGCATGACCTGCAATATGCTGCATGGGCTACAGAGCAAGATAAGACAAAGAAGCTAAATTCTAAAGCGCATTCCACCAATGAATCAAACAGGTGAGAGATTCCTAACAAGTTTTAAACTGACTTAGCCTCGCAACATACTCTGTGCAAGTACGTAAATGATTCTAGCTGAAATGTGTCAGACCACTATTTATAACAACGCTGAAATCTGTTGCATTGCATTTTGTCTTCTACAGTCATTTTTATTCTTCCAGGTCAACTACTGTCATGGCGGAGCAAGTAAACAGTTGGCATGTTAATTGCTCGCACGCTAAACATATTCAACAAATCAAATGCATTGACCAAATATTTGCGTCTGCATACTTGTGGAAAGGTATATTTCTGGCCATACTGTTCAACAGCAACTCGAAACAATTGCACCCTAATCGCATCTAATTCACACTAATTATCATTGGTATCACATTATCTATGAGATACACACAAATTAAGTGTTAGCGTTAGTTCTGGCAGGTCACGTGAGTCAAGC
>NW_015621486.1:0-2187 GCF_001515605.1 Sinocyclocheilus anshuiensis | reverse complement strand
ACAAAGAGTATGAGTCTGAGGTACGAAGCATGTATGACAATTTTAATGCATTGTGTTCAGAGGTTGAGGAAACGCATGAATCATTGTTGAGTGTGTTACCGGAGAGTGAAGTTGAGAAACATGATATATGGTTTAAGGCAAAAATGATTCCAATCAATGAATTTAGTGAACATGTGAATGTCTGGCTGTCTAAACCTGTAACATCTGAAGGGGTTGATGTAAAAAATAATAAGGATGATGATGTTGGTCCAGAGGACAGTGTTTCAAATGTATCTAAGTGTACTGCCTTTAGTAAGTGCAGTTCAGGTAGCAGTAATTCATCTACAGTGTCTGCATGTATACAGGCTGAGGCAGAGAAGGCTGCACTTGTAGCACGTGCTAATGCATTAAAAGCTAAACATGCAATTGAAACACAACAGGAGGAATTGAGAAAACAAAGGGAACAAATGGAATTAGACGCTGAGATTGCAGCATCTACTGCAAAAATTGCTGTTTTGAGCACAATCGACAGTCATAGTAAATGTTCACATACTAGCAGTTCACATGCAAAAGGAAAAGGACGGAAGATACAAGGTAGTTCCAAGGTTAAAGGAGGAAATGGAGTTCTTGGTTCCTTAAGCTCAAGGGTGTTGAATCCTCAAGCTGCTGAATATGTGCCAATAGAGACAGCTGGAATTAGCCACAATATTCAATCACAGTCAGCTGGTGCTACTTGTAACATCTCAACACAATTTACATCAAGGCAGTCTAACGGAGGATTATGCACTCATGCAAGTGGTACTTCTCAACAACAGGACTTGAGTTATTCTACAGACCCTTTCAGAGGTGATATGACAGCATCTCAAGCTATGGATTCTCTTCCAAGTCAAAATTCACCTCTGTTTGAAATTCTGAAGAGGCAAGAGGAATTGACAACGCACTTGGTATACCAGGCTCAAAGTAACACTCTTCCCAAAAAAGAGATGCCAGTTTTTGATGGAAAACCACTCCATTATATACCATTCATAAAGGCATTTGAACATTGTGTTGAGGAAAAGGCTTGCAGTAAAAGAGATTGTTTGTATTTTTTGGAACAGTTTACTGTAGGACCACCAAGAGAACTGGTTCAGAGTTGTCAACATCTTGATCCAGAAGTGGGATATTCACTAGCCAAAAAGCTCTTGAGGGAGCAATTTGGTAATGAGTTCAGGATTGCTGCTGCATATATGGAAAAGGCTTTGAGTTGGCTACCATTAAAGAATGAGGATGCCCAAGGTTTACATGCATATTCATTGTTTCTGCGTGCATGTTGTAATATTATTGATGATAATTCCTATATGCAAGAGCTTAACATGCCAAACAACATGAGAACTGTGGTAATGAAGCTACCTTTCAAATTGAGAGAGCGTTGGAGAGAAAAGGCGTGTGAGATAATGGAGTTGAACCAAGGTAGAGCTAAGTTCTCTGACATTGTGGACTTCATTGAACGACAGGCAAAGATGGTATCAGATCCTGTCTTTGGATGTATTCAGGATAAACAACCAAGTGTAGTGAAGCCAAACAAGACATTTAAGGGAAACAGTTTTGCTACAAATGTTATTTCTTCAGGTTTAAGGAGGCATGTAACATCACCACAGAGAGATCCTTCAGTGCACAAGACCAGTGATAAAAGATCCTGCTTGTTCTGTTTTGGTAACCATGTCTTGGAAAGGTGTGAAGCTTTTGAGAAAAGGTCACAACGAGAAAAGCTGAACTTTTTGAAAGGAAAGGGAGTTTGCTTCAGTTGTTTGAAGACTGGACATGTAAGTAAGGAGTGTGGTAACTGCCTTGTGTGTGAAGTTTGTAGTCAGACACATCCTTCAGTGTTGCACATACATCGCAGGCCAGCTGGGGAGGACAAGGGGCAAAAGCGTAGTCTAGCATCTGCACAAACTTGTGGACATACAGGGGCCGGTAATAAAAGGTGCCATCTGTCAATAATTCCAGTGCAAGTAAAATCAGCCAAAGGAGACAAACTAATTCAAACATATGCTTTTTTAGATCCAGGGAGTTCAGCTACATTTTGCTCTGAGCAGTTGGTAAATGAACTGAACATCAGAGGTAAAAGGATCAACATTTGTCTGCGCACCATGGGACAAGAGCAGTCTGTGTCGTGTGGTGTTGTTACCGGCTTGGAGATCAGTGGAATTAACAGCAATTGTTTTTTTT
>NW_015621485.1:0-2189 GCF_001515605.1 Sinocyclocheilus anshuiensis | reverse complement strand
ATAGAGGGTTACTACTACCACAGAAGCTCTGAATGGTATAGAATTAAAAAAAAAATGTTTATCATAAATCTTCAATATATATCACCTCAGGAACCCAATTGTAATCCTGTTCTTATCAGGTATCAGTCTTTGAACCTCACACACGTCCCTGAACACAGCGCACCCATCTACGAGTTCCGGTGACACTGAAGTCCTCCAGGTGAATCTACAGAGGAAATGGACATGAGAGAACGAGAGGAACTGTCTAATGATTACGCCCAGGACTCGGCTGTCCTCTCCCCTCAGTGAAAGAATAACCAGAGGTACAGATGATGGAGGAAGGAACTCTTTCAGGAGACTCTCTGCACAAGCCGATCAAGCGAGTGGGATTCGGGGATTCGCAGCAGTGTTAGCTGCTAGAGTTTTTAACGCCTCTGTCCTCCGATCATCTTAGAAAACTATTTTTATCCTTAAGGTTTGGGGATTAAAATCACAGTTTTTCTTTGCCCTGGATGGAAGAGCCAATGGTGATATTTTTCTCTTCTTTTTTTTTCGCCTTGTAATTTGATAAAAGAGCATGGCCAATCTTTGTTTTAATTTATTTTGAATCATTCTGTATGAAAAGACTGTGAGCGGGATGCTGTATACAGACACTGGGACGTCTTTTGAAGACGTATCAAAGATACAGTATGCGATATGATGGATACGGAGAGTTGCTATTGTCTGCGGCTTGCTCGGCTCTCAGACGTTGTTTTTTTATTAACGTAAGGTGTATCATCAAAAGTCACATATATAGCAGCTGGGTCCTTCGCTTCTACGTGTGATATATTTTTTATTATGAGATGAAATAGAGTCAGGTGTTTTGGAAAGAGGTATATATATTATCCCATGGTGGTAAAGCTATTTGTAAAGCCGCTTTGGATGAAACATTTCTTTCTGAGTTTGGAAAAAAAAAAACGTCTGTCGGTAGTTTTGCGCTCCTTGTTTTGCTATGCAACCTGAAAAAGCTCAGTTTATAAGAATCTCAAGTATATGGAAGCCTGTTTCCACCACGCAATGTGAACATAAAGGTAATTGACTTTTTTTTATTACACAATTCTTAATTTATTTCTGGCAAGTCTGAGTGTATATCTTTAAATTTGTAGTTAGGATCTCGCAATTCCGACTTTTTTCTTGCAATTCCAAATCTGTATCTTGCAGTTCTGACTTTTTTTCTCAGAATTCAGATTTAAAATCTTGCAATTCAAATTTTTTTCCTTGGAAATTCAAGTTTATATCTCGTAGCTTTGAAGTTTTACCTCAGAATTTCAAATTTCAGGAAAGAAAAAGTCAGAATTTTTTCTTGGAATTCTGAGTCTGTATCTCGCAATTCTGACTTTTTCCCAAAAAATTCTGAGTTAACATCTTTTAAATGACCTTTTTCCTTCGAATTTCGGAAGTTTATATCTCGCAATTTTGACATTTTCAAACCTGTATCTTTTTTTCTCGGAATTCAGTTAACATCTCACAATTCTATTTTTTTCCCTTGTAATTTCAAGTTTATATCATACAGCTTTGACTTTTTTCCTCAGAATTTCAAATTTATATCTCAGAATTCCAGGAACATAAAAAGGCCATTTTTTTCTTGGAATTCCAAGTCTGTATCTCGCAATTCTGACTTTTTTCCCACAAAATTCTGAGTTAACAGCTCACAATTCTGGCCTTTTTCCTTTAAATTTTGGAAGTTTATATCTCGCAATTTTGACTTTATCTCGGAAATTCAAAGTTAAAACCTCTCGCAATTCAAATTTTTTTCCTTGGAGTTTCAAATTTATATCATGTAGCTTTGACTTTTTTTCCTCAGAATTTCAAAAAAATATCTCAGAATTCCAGGAAAGGAAAAAGTCTGTTTTTTTTCTTGGAATTCCGAGTGTGTATCTCGCAATTCAGATTTTTTTGGCCCAGAATTTGGAGTTTTTTCATCTGAATTTTAAATTGACATCTTGCAATTCTGACTTTTTCTTTCCCGAAATGAACATCTCATAATTTTGACACTTTCTCTGAGAAAATAAAAAGTTGGAACTGAGAGAAATAAAGTCAGAATTGTGCTTTAACATTTTTTTTTTTTTTCTGAGGTGGAAACCGGCTTTCTTACAAGTAGGGTTGCAAAAAGGTGGAAAATTTCTAGTAAATTTCGGAAACGTTCCAGAAATTTTGGAAACTTTCCAGGA
>NW_015621484.1:0-2189 GCF_001515605.1 Sinocyclocheilus anshuiensis | reverse complement strand
ATAAAAACAACAAGGACACCATTCAAACCAGCGGACCCTTGAAAAGCGACGTGGTTGTCATGGTAATCTCCTGTAGGAATCCACGCACACACACATCAGTGGATACACAACTTGTCTTAATTGGTTGTCTTTAATTGTGTAATTGTTTACTAGATCCGAATGCATGGATCAGCCAAGGTGAAGGTGTCAATCAAATACATCACTGACAATGACAGACTGTGTGATGGTACCAATGAGAATAACATGGTCCCTGATAATGCGGTGCCATATTCCTGGGTGGTGAAAAGATGGACACCCTGTTCCAAGACCTGTGGAGGAGGTAGTTCACTGTAACCACAATCATTTATTTGAGAGTAGTTTAAGAGACAGCCAAGTTTCTACCATGACTGATCATTTGCTAAGTCCTGCTTAAAACAATCTTGCCTCAGCAACTGTTGCTGTCCACCATATTATCAAGCTCTTAAAAGTGACTCAAATTGGGGGTAATACTTAGTAAAGAGTCTATAAAACACAACGTGGGCATTACTTTAGGACGAAAGAAGTGGAAGTGCTTGATTGAACTTGATTGAGCTCTGACAACATTATTCTCGATTATTGTATTTATTTGTATTTCTCTATTCATGATCATGAGGATTTCATTCACTACCTTCTTATGGATAGGTATTCAGATGACGCGTTATGGCTGCCGTAAGAATGCAGAGATGAGGATGGTCCATCGCAGATTCTGTGAGAAAATCAAGCAGCCTCCGCCCCTGTTTAGAGACTGTTACTTGAGAGAGTGTGCTCAGCCCATGTGAGTGTGTGTGTGCCAAATGAGTTAGAAGGAAATTATTATTATTTTTAATTCACATTTACAGTTTTGGGGGCAAGACACCAAGTGATTGTTTATTTTAACTTTTTTATTAAAACATTACTATCTTAAACATTACAATGACATTTAATAATATCTTTTGTTAACTTATTTAAAAAAAAAAATATATATATATGTAGTTTATAGATTTAATACACATTAATACATAAAAACTTGTGACGCAAAAAATTCCCTAGCACTACATTTATGTGGCCTGGCTTTCCGCAACTATAGTCTGTCTCCAGTAGATGTCCCTGTGACACTGTTGTACCTTGCATCACACATGACGCTTTGGCACCTGTTTAAACTTTGACTGTGGTTGTTTCTATGTGTTTAGCTGGGTGGCTGGAGAGTGGGGCGAATGCAGTAAGTCTTGTGGGAAGACGGGAACTCAGACACGTTCCGTACGCTGCGTCCAACCTCTGGGCGACGGCAAGTTCAAATCCATTCGCAGCCGTTACTGCAGTGATGAGCGCCCAGAGTCCCGCAGAGACTGCAATCGCAACCTGTGCCCTGCTGAGTGGAGGCTGGGCCCCTGGTCACAGGTACAGGCCTCTGACAGTACAGGTCTGAGCGCGGGATTTCTTTAACATGAAAATAATGAATATTTGTTTGTGTGTGTGTGCTGTTGTAGTGCTCAGTGACATGTGGTAATGGTACGCAGGAGAGGCAGGTGCTTTGTCATACTCGTGACAACACCATTGGACTCTGTCTGGACTCCAAACCTGCTGCATTGAGACCCTGCAGAATGGATCCCTGCCCAAGTGCGTATTTGATTATGTGCTCCCATTTTCAGAAACTTTCTTTAAGTCGAAAATAACAACCCGAAATGTCTAACAGATCAGTACATTCAAAATTTAAGTCAACATGAAGTGCTGTTTGCAGCCTATTTTTAATTGATATATTTCTGGTTGTAGCAAGATATTAGAGTAGAAAAAATATAGGGCAGGACTTGAGAGCCATTGAGAATTGGTTGGATTGTTAAAAGTGGCCGTAACATACCAAAATGGAGTCAGATGGTTGGTGGGAAAGGGTTAAAAGTAATGCATAATGGATCTCTCTAAGATGAGGGTGTATATAACTGGTTACACTTTAAAATAAGGATGTGTACATTATCTAACAAGATCATGTATTAGATATAAGATTTTTAAATGTTTTTGAAAGAAGCTCACCCAAGCTGCATTTAATTGATCAAAAGTACAATAAAAACAGTAATGTTGTTTTATTACAATTTAAAATAAATGTTCTATTTGAATATATTGAAATTTAAATGTAATTTATTCATGTGATGCAGTGCTGAATTTTCAGCAGCCATTACTTCAGTCTTCAGTGTCACATG
>NW_015621483.1:0-2189 GCF_001515605.1 Sinocyclocheilus anshuiensis | reverse complement strand
AAACACAAATGCCCAAAAAACTGAGCGAAGTTACCAAATGGGACTGTTTGAAGAGGTCCGTGGCTCCTTTGTCCAAATCAAAGAAAAACGAGGTGGTGGAACCAGACACTTAAAGGCTTTAAAGAGTGCTACCATGGCAGAACTTTTGGAGTGTGGCAAGGATCTGTTCTTTCCAAATGGAAAAAATAAACTAGGGGATATAAATGAATTTGAGCTGAAATTAAGAGACTTCACAGAAGAAGAAGTAGATCCAGAAACAACATTAGGTGAACAATATGAAATAAGGAAGGTAAAGATACTGAGACTGTATCTGTCTTGCAAGAGGACAGACACAACTGCAAGCACAAGCATTCAAAGAATAGATGAGTATGTACCTGAAGGTCCTTCTACCTCTGCCTTGGCATGTGAATGCGATGAAGAACCTGTTGCCATAACTGAGGACAATGGTTCCATCATTGATTCATCATTTGTGTCAGAAGACGGTGTAGTGATTATAGAACCAGGGATAATGAATGTAATGCACAGTTCAATTTCAATTGATGAAGAAATTCAGTTGGGATATATTGTTTTTCAAGACAATACAATACTGGATGACACTCTACCAATGGACCCTGCTGAAATAGTGCAAGATAAGCCACAGGCTACCAAGTTAAGACTTCGCAGGGGAAACATTTTCCAAGATCTCAGTGCAGCTTTCACAGATGGCTTAATATCTGTCAATGACTGTCTTGTAGAAATTGAGATGGTCCTACCTAATGGTAGCACTGAGAAAGGAGAAGACAATGGTGGAATTCTCAGAGATGCATTGAGTGAGTACTGGGGTACTTTTTTCATGAAATGTACAGCAGGAAGCACATTAAAGGTACCCATGACAAGACATGAAAATGTAGCTAAAGTGATGGTTCTTGGTTACAATACTGTTCAATACTTTCCCATTGTGTTGGCCAAGCCTTTTCTGTGTTACTGCCTTGGACTTGAAATTGATGAGCATGAGCTCTTTACAGCATTTTTGGAGATAGTTCCTCAAGAGGAAAATCAGCTTGTTGAAGAAGCAATGAGAGACTTTACATCCGTCTCTGAAAGAGAAGAATGGGTAGAATTCTTGGAAGCTCATGATGTGAAACTTGTTATCACTGAAAAAAATGCCAAGCAGATCTTTGGCACACAAAGACATTGTGCAAGATCCAGCTTACATAGCAGAGTGTTGGAGTCCAGTTTTGAAAGAACTGAAACTGCCACCAGGAGGACTGAATGAACTGATGATCAGCCTTACTCCAACAGATAGGAAAGTTGTAGCCATACTAAAACATGAAACACCGAACAACAGAGAAAGCCAGACCATGGATTATCTGAAGAGGTTTATCAAGAACTCCAGTGATGTTCAGCTCAGGAAGCTTCTGCATTTTTGCACAGGTGATTGATTACTTAAGATATTTTGTTATCATTATATTCATTAGAATATAACATGTTATTGATATGAAACTATTTATATATTTATTTATTACACTTAGTTTATAAATAAGTTTATAGATTAGTATAAAATGTTTTGAATTTCCTGATGTTGTGTATTATATTATATAGTATTGTTATTATATGTATACATTTTAAATTGTTTACTGAATTATTAGTTTCTTCGTAGGAGCTGATCTCCTTGTTGCAAAGTTTATTCATGTCCGTTTCTTTCAGCCAAAGAGTTTCTTCACAAGAAGTCCCCAGTCCCACACCTGTGGATGTGTGTTGGAAGTTCCAAATAATTATACTTCGTACCTTGAGTTTGCAGAAGAGTTTGCAAATGTCCTTGATGCAAACATATGGGTGATGGATATTGCATAAAGGTAAGGATACAGAAAATAACCAATGTCAGTTATATTTATGAATTATCCTTATCTAATTTTATCCTCAATGTTGTGTTTGTCCAAGGTGGTCAGACAGTATGTGCAGCAGCAGCAGCAGCATGTTATTCCATCTCGCACTCGTTTCTTGCGATATATAGTATTAGTTATTGTATCTTGCACATCTATACATAATGTGTCATAAAATGCACATATGTTGTTACAGCAGTGTTACAATATAAAAGTATATCATTTTATAGATTCGAATTCATTGTTTATGTATTCCTGTTTCCTGTTCTCAGTGTTTATATAGTACGAAAAATTGTTCTTACAAATTTTACAAAAGCAACAATGTTA
>NW_015621482.1:0-2181 GCF_001515605.1 Sinocyclocheilus anshuiensis | reverse complement strand
CATTCTTTTTGCTTGGCAAGTCAGATTTGAAGATTAATGGTCCCAGGTGTTGCCAAGTAAACATTTCAGTGGTGACTGGACAGCACGTGTCTGTCCTTTCCTCAGTGCAGGATGCCACATTTACAAGCCTACGCAGCACTCTAGCTAGTTATCCAGATGGCTTTAGAGAGAGAGAGAGAGAGATGCAAGGTGCATCAAGACTGAGCCACCTGCCTGCAGAAAGAGCAGGTTACCTCAGGTCATTTCCCCCTGCCTTAATAAAGAATTTGTAATTCATTTATGCCTCATGCTTAAAACATTAACACTGTCATTTTGGATGGGAATGAGAGAGGGAGTGCTCAAACGACCCTCGGCGGTGCTGTAAATAAACTCCTTTGCCTTGAAATTGACAGACTTCATTACAGAAGGAATCAGAGCCTTGTCTTCTTCACTGCATGACTCTAATGAACGGACATTTATGGTGTACAGTCACGTTCGCAGCAGATGTTACCGGTTCTCATGCTAAGCATATTTGCTTTGTTGGCGCACTTCAAATAAAGGTGGTCTTGTTGAATTTGGCTGCCACGTTTGTTTGTTTCAGTTTGGACAAAGGCGACTGACGGTCTCAGCGGGCTATTACTTTTCTGTATACTTCAAAGCCTTCTAGCTTTTTAGCTGGAAATTCAGCTTTTGATGATAGCTTGGGGTCAAGTCAGCACTACGCATTTTGCCTCAGGCAACAGAGGATGATTTTATAAAACACCTCAAGGCAGATTCAAAGGTCCAAGATAAACATCTTTGAACACATATTACGTGTTATCTGAAGTACACTCTCGCCATACAGAAGTTTCAGACAGCATGTTGTCAATTTACAGTTCATAATAATCATGTAATTGTGTTGTCATTTTTTCTTCTTTCAAAATAGCCACACCTTTTATTTTCATGTTTATATAAAGGGGTGGTCAGACTAGATTTTAATTATTTGTAAAAAAAAAAAAAAGCAATATTATTTTGTACCTATTTTATTTTTATTATTTATTTTATTTATTTCATTTTATTTTATTTAGCTCTAACTCCTCCAGGAGCTCTTCTTTAGTGATATCCACCAAATTTGCCATAGTCCTTCAGTCTGGTTTAGCTCTGGGTGTTATTTCATGTCTAACTGGACTAAGTTTTCCTGTGATCAAATATTCTGAAATATTATGTCTTTGTTCTGACTTGGTGTACTTATTTCTTCTGTTTGGATTTTGGCCTTTCATGTAGCAGACAATCAAAAATATTCTAGAGTTAGAGTTAAACAGAATGTTTAAAGTCTGTTTCATAATGTTCATGATTTCACACTCAAAATACCTTGCTTACTGCTATATAACCATTAAATCTTTAACTTTCAAACAGGGCTTAAAGCCACCTTTTTTGTCTTTGTACCCTTTTCTGGTTGAAGTTTGTGTTTAATAGTTTAACAGTGTGCCTCGTTTAGTTTAAAACTTCTATTATATAGAACAGGATGAAACAAAGCCAAAATATTTGATTTTCAGTCAAGACATTCATTTTGAAATGTTTAGATCCTTTGCTAGTTAAACATTGCTATACAAATTTGCAGCTCATACTTCACTAAACTTGAACTGATGAATGGAATGCTAAATTTAGCATGACCGCCCCCTGTTTGGGTTCCTGTGTGATTTGACTTAGTAAGCTTTTTTTGAGACTGTTTAGGTGTGTAAAAGGTGACATTGATGAAAAGTCATGTCACCCTGCTAATGCACTGTCATTCCAGTTAATTTCAGAAACTGCAGCTTGTTTCTGGGCTCTTTTGTGTTTAATTTATGTTGTTTATTTTTGCCAGCAGAGCACTTTGCTGCTGATGCGATGTTTGCATTAATGCAGGCTGTCATTGTGCAAAGTGAAATGGAACTGATAACTCACTCCCCTCTTTTTCACCCTCTTTTGGTCTCTCTTTTTCTCATTCATCCTAGGTGACGGAGCTAATGATGTTAGTATGATCCAAGTGGCTGATGTAGGAGTGGGAATCTCCGGACAGGAGGGCATGCAGGTAAGGAGAAACTGAAACGATCAAGGGGAAGTAATGTTGACATAGGTGTTTGAAAGAGGATGGTGGAGATGATTGTATTCTGGATAAATCTAGAGCCATGCATTGTAGCCGCTAGTGTTGTCAAAAGACCCGGTATTTCGGTACCAAGTCGG
>NW_015621481.1:0-2187 GCF_001515605.1 Sinocyclocheilus anshuiensis | reverse complement strand
TTATTTATTTATTTATTTATGATTATGTAGCATGCATTATGCTCTTGCATCTTTAAGTTATTATAGACACATGTAGAAATTGTGGCTACTGTATTTAACTGTACTGAAATTAGATCACTACTTTGTGTATTCCACCTCATTGCTGTGGTTTTGTGTAAATACTCTGTTTTCTGTTCATCAGCCTATATGATTAAAAGCAGAACCTGACACAGGGTTCATACATGTACATTATTGCAATTTCATGCATACTTGCATATACGTATACACACACGCATCCACCCACAATCTCATGCACACACAAACAGAAACTTAAAAAATACATACATGTGGACCATGAAACAGGCACAGGATACACCAAAACCTGCTCCTCAGCACGCAGTTTGATTATTATCTTTAAAAACATTCTTTTTATGTATTACGCATGCTTGTTAAACACTGTTGAAGGATGGTAGAGAAAGAATTATGTCTCATGTTCAGAAAACTACCAGGATCTAAATCTGTTTTCTTGGTCCCAGCCCCAAACAATCTGACTGCTCTCAGATTTTTATTTTCATTAAGCTTCTATAGGAGCAAGGAGATTTGTTTAATATCAGAATAGAGATGAGAAGGTTGAATTACAGCAGTTTTTTTCCTTTTGGCTTGAGAAGAGAATGTGTTTTCCAGCTCTGACTGTAGAGGAGAGAGCTTGGCTTTCACATGCTAATGCCATTTTTATCTCACTGTCCTAATTGAAGGCCATGGCAACGCGGATATGCGGCTAATGACACACGTACACACACACTTACACAGGTTGATAGGGCAGCGGTCTCACACTCCTGGCAATAGGATCATTTAACTTACACTTGCACCCACTTTAAACACACGCACATTCATGTGCATAATATACACATGCACACACAAACACACGTATGCACATAAAAAACTAATTTTCCTCATACGGATGATTCATGCACTCACAGCACTTTATGATCCTATATCCAATTTCATATTTTTTCTCATACACACACACATGCTCACTGTGAAATTGAGTGTCTACATGTATACAGGCTGCAATATAGATAATGACACTGATTCAGTTGCCTCTCATTTCAGTGACAAAGAATTATTGTCTCCTGACATACAGAGCATGTCCACGCCTCATACACACACTCTCTAAGCCTCCATTTCTCTCTCTCTTTCTCTCTCTCTCTCTCTCTCTCTCTCTCTGGCTGTGGTATTTTATTTGACAGTTTGGTTAGAGCTGCCTGATTTCAATTTATGACCATATTACAGTCATTACCCAAACACGTGTCACAACACAACTTTACAATGCTGCATGTAACAAGGTCACATTTAGCTGATCATAACGCATTATATCTGCACCAAACACTCATTCTTTTATTTCAAACACAAATATATAGAAAATGTTGTGTTCACACTATATCAAAAGAAGCTCTCTGTCCAAATAAACCAGACTACATGTGTAAAAATGTGAAAAAGGCAACAGCAGAGCAGGAAAAAAAAAGGGAAACTGTGTGAGAGAGAATGTGTGGAATGCTAAGAGACGAAAGACAAAAACAGAGACAAAGAGAAACAATAGGAGAGAAACAATTACAAAGAACAAACAACCATTTCATTTTTCTCTCCACAATTGCATCAGAGTTCATATATTCATGTTCCAGTAAAATGCCATTGCTCAGTTTCAATGGATAGGACAGCTTAGGTTCTGACTGAAACAAACCCTCCATTTTGCCATTCTACAGCAAACCACGCGCAAACGTGAGACTCACTGAAGAGCAGAGTCAACAAACAAAAAAAAAAACCCGCAGTAAAGCACAACCAATAATCCCTTTCATTCTTATCAAGAGATTCCGAGATTACCGTAACAGTGCATTCAAGGTCCCATTGACTGCAGGCTAAGGAATTTGCCTAGGGGAGTGATCAAACGTGCTTTATTTCAGAACAAAAAATGAACAAACATGTACAGAAAACAATTCAAAAGTATTCAATACACTGAAGCTTTTATACTGCAAAATACCAAAACATTTAAACACACAACATAGATTTGTTTTAAACACTGCATGATTTTTATAATAATAAAGACAAAAATTAAGAGTAACAAGACTATGGTTGGTTTTTAATCTCGACACATTATAAGTGACATGACATGTGGCCAAGTATGGTGGCCCATACTCAGAATTAGTGCTC
>NW_015621480.1:0-2091 GCF_001515605.1 Sinocyclocheilus anshuiensis | reverse complement strand
TTTAGATCATTTGTTGCATTCAATGCAACAATTCACATAAAGCAACAATTTAGAGGCAGTTTATCGATTTTTACAGTGTAAATTGTTCATTAAACCCATTTGTTGATTTACATACAAATTTAAGGTCCAATATGTTTCAAGTTCCTAAGTAAAGTCATCGTCTAGTTTTGTTAACGCAAATTTTAACACATTTCACTTTTTTTTTTTTCTTGAAGTTGTCGTAAAGCCATATTTCCAATGTTTCATTAGTTGACCAACTAGTCAATCAACATCAATTTATAGCAATGGTCGACTTCCATTACAGCCTCATTTTCAGCAGCGTTAAATTAAATGTCATCCACTAAGATCCACTGAAAAGTTTCATCATGTCTTTTACAATTAACATATATATACAGTAATGATGAAGTACGTACAGTAGCCGAAGGGTAGTAACACTTCACAGTGAGCATCGTGTCGGGCACTTTGAACCGTCGACTTAATGTGTATTCATTGTAGACCTTGTAGACCCTCCTGAGGATGCAGCTACAGCAGAAGAATCGGACGACCCTGTTAATTCGGAAAGTAGCGTTCTTTATGTTTACACCCAAAGCACATTTCAAGGTATACATGGCACATGCGTTCCCTGGGAATCGAACCCATGACAGTGTTAGCGAAATTAGCTACAGGGTTGGATTCGGGCCACAGGTTGGGCTAAGGCAGGTGGCGTCTTTCGGTCATGTGACTACACCAGGGCGTAGTCAAACTGGCCCCGCTCAAAGCCATCCTTATGATCGGTCCAAGACGAAGCGGGCATTTGGCTGTAGGGGTCCAGCAAGATCCGGAAGCAACGCACCAACAGGAAAATCAAAAACAGCATCAGGAGACCCACAAACGCGAAGGCCGTCCTTTGCTCGGCATCGCCGCCAAGAGGTGGGCTGCTGGGGACCCCTGCGAACGACGGCCCCGGTGAGAGCAGCTCATAGTCCAACGTGGACACATCGCTCATCCTCCAGGGAGCGCGACGACAGAACTTGCAAGCTGTCGTAAGGGTAGATTGGATGGAGAGATTGGCCAGATTGGTGTGGCAACCTCGATGTGGACAAACGAGGCCAAAGTCAACACTTTTGACTGCGTGACGGACACGCAAAGTGACACAAGTGGAGCAATCCGGGTCAAAATGACAGGCCTTTTTATTCCAGACCTGTCAAATCGGATCTAACCCGCAAGTGGCACGGCGCAAGCCGATGGGACATGACACAGCGGGCTGCTACAATGGATAAAAACAGCAAGGACTCGAGTCACACGCTCGTTTCTTTTGGCCGCAGGGATGAGGCTAATTGGCTCCAGACGGGACACGGTTTGCAGGTGTTGTCCCCACGTTGGGCGACAGTTTACGGATCGCCCCACAGCAAGTATCCCATTTCTGGTTGATGCTGAAAAAGTCAGACAGCAAAGATCGAACGCCTAATCCGATCAGATCAATATGCGAATCTGGGAAAGCCGTGCGCTCAAGAGAGTTCGATTAGTGGGCTCCAGTAGGTGTGCATTAGGTTGATGAGTCAGAGATGATGTGTTCCTTCTTGCTTGTGTTCTCTCACACAGAACTGCTTGTAAGGTTGGTACTATTGATCGAGTGGGGCTAATGTCTGGTAAAGTGTGGATTTCAGGGCCAGGATCAGATGTAGGCCGACAGCACAGAGTCACAGAAACGACGCCTGCGCTGCAGTGTGTTTGGCCTCTGGTCTGTTGTACTTCACCCTGTAAACACACAAGATACACGCATTCAGCATTTAATCGGTTTAGTGGCATAACCATGAACTGTTCCTACCTAAAAACCTCACAATAGAGAGATATTATATTCTTTTCATAAATGGCTTTACTTTATTGAACTGTCTACTGAATGTTAGCACAAAATATGTAATATGTATATATAATTTGAAAATGTAAATGTATATTTAGCTTAATAAATGCATTTTAAATGTAAATTTTTTTCAAAATTTATTAATGTATTTTTCAGAGTATTTACAATCTTTTAAGCATTTCTATTTATATATAAATTAATAAGAAAGTTAATCTAAATTATATATATATATATATATATATATATATGTG
>NW_015621479.1:0-2185 GCF_001515605.1 Sinocyclocheilus anshuiensis | reverse complement strand
ACAGCATGTTGCCATGACAACGGAGGCCTGTCAGACAGGGAGCAGGCGGATGTTTTCCCAGCGATTAAGAGAGGTCTGCCTCTCCCGTTTAGCCCAATCATACACAAACAGTACAAATTAAAATAGATCCTCGGCAGCATCATACGAATAAATCTGAGACGCTATTACATCCAGACTGTTTCAGCTGCTCATTAAAGGTACAGGATGAACAATAATGCTGTGTCATGATGTTTTTGATGATCAGAAGCAGATTCTATGTAGAAGTATTCTTTGTGGTTTGGTTGTTTCCTTTCTCGTTTTGAGCAACACATTACGCACAGAACAGCCTGAGGAAATGTTCTTCTAAACTAGGCTAGTTTATCTGTTCAGAAACTGAGCACTGAGTACCAGGCTTTGCTTGGCAGTCATGTTAATATTAATATTTAATAATGTTCTCAGAATTTGGACTCTTGAAATCTATAATTGCAAGTCCAAACAAGATCAACCACAGTCTAATAGAACATTTCAGGCGGCCATTTTACTTTATACCAAGAAGCTTTTTGTTGTGGTTTCAAAATGGCTGCTCTATTGAAAGACAACAACCTCTCAACAGAGACACGCAAACCTTTACCTTATCAGCAGACTCACATACATTAATGAAAAAAAAAAGTCTGCACATTGCAGAGCATTTATTCTAAATACGTACTTGAACATGGTCAATTTACTGCAAATGCTCCACTGGAAACTGAACTACTAACAATGGCAAAGCATATTTTTTTTTTACAAATGATTGTTATGTTCCCCTTGGGCCTACAACTGCTGGATTAGATCTTCAAAATTCATACAGAAAATGCAAGGTTAACATGACTGACGTCTGAGCAAGAGTCTAAAAATCAGTTGTGCATATTTGCCAACTAAAAAGGTTGTTTTATACCTAAAGGTTTCATTTTAGGAGGCATTGGCTCCCACACAAGGGGCCCTGAAAATGCCTATAAACCACATTGCAGTGACTAATTTGAATAATAATGTGGACATTCCATTGCACAGAAAGTGGGTCATTGTTCACAAAAAGAGCAAGTCAGAAGAGAAAGTAGTGCAAATGAGAGACAAAGGGCAAACAATCAATATGAAAAACTGCATTCGCTTTGAGAATTGTGCCTCCACATAGTATTTGTTATACTTTGGTGCATTAGCCATGAGTGCTGCTGCATCTGACATATTTCCACTTTGCAGTGGTAGGTCAGTCTGCCTCCTGGGGTGCACACGAACTTGAAATAGATAGTGAGAAGCAGAAATGGGTCAGTTTGCTAGGATGGATTTTCAAGGAAGGTGCAGAATCTGACCTTTGTTCATTTCCTCATTGTGCTACTATGTACATTAGTCAGCTAAAGAGTCAAAAAAGTGTCATGCACTTGGATGCTGACAGAAGACAACTTTCAAAGGACAATAAAAAAACTCATATGCATATGCTATGTACAAATACTGTCAATAAAAGACAGTATCTGTTATTATTCTGTTTTAATGCATCTTGTTTTTGCTTATCCATGTCCTTTATTTTGAGGTCATCTTGTTTCTTGTGAGTCTTTTGTCTCTGTCAAATGTTTCCCTCTCATGACGTAATTGTGTTCAGCTGTGTTTTTCTCCCTCATTAGTTCTTGTTTGTACTGTATATAGCCCCTGTGTTTGTCTGGTCTGTTGTTGCCTTTGAATGCACCTGGTAAAAACTTACTTCAGAGTAAGGAAATCACAATTATGGCATGTCATGTATTTAAGTCTGCTGTTGTTTGAAATAGAAATAAAATATAGATATAGCCATAAATAAATAAAATAAAATAGAAATTATTAGGTGTGACATTTAATATTTTTAATTTCAAATTTCATTTTAAAATTATAGAGCTTTATGTAGAAAACATTTATTGCATATCTTTACAAGTTATAATAAATAATAATAATAATCATAATAATAATAATAATAATAATTACTTTTACTAGGAAATAACTTGAAATTATGATATATCCATCTGCAGGTGGAGTCTGGATTTGTCTGGCATTATTTTTGTCTGGATTTGTCTGTAGTACAGGTTATTTTATTATTTTCTGTAAAGTCAAACATGTTATTGTTATGTATTGTTTTTGGATTTATATTTTCTCTATTCTTTGCTTAAAGTCACCATGAAATCAAAATGGAAAATTCTTATTTTTTTAT
>NW_015621478.1:0-2179 GCF_001515605.1 Sinocyclocheilus anshuiensis | reverse complement strand
CATTATTCCAGTCTTCAGTGTCACATGATTCTTCAGAAATCATTCACAATATGATGATTTACTGCTCAAGGCACATGTATTATTATCAGTGTTATCAGAATATTTTACAAATGATGACAATTGAAGCAATCAAAATGTTTCTTAGAAACGTGTTATTTTTTGAGGAATATTTGATGATTGAATAGAATAATTGAAGTCCATTTTTTATTTCTTTCTTAAAGTCTATAAATACACCCAAACAACATCTGTTACCTAACTAATAATAACCTTTGCACCTTTCCACTGTCCTCTAACCTTCTGCTGTCTTTTCTCTCTCTTTCTGCTTTCTAGTTGAGTCAGCCGTCTCAGTGCCCGCAGCTGCTGTTCTTTCTCTGTAGTTTACTGAGTGTCCGGCTGAGAGCTCTGTGCTGGTCGCTAGAAAGCCTCCATTACCTCCCCTCACCTATCACAGGTTAGTACACACACACACAAACAAACTCTGGCCTCTGGCCAAACAATGCTGTTGCCATATGTGATGAGTAAGGGTGCTTTGGCAGCATCGCTGTCACTATTCACACTGAATGTGAACAACTAAGTGTTTATAACCTAAAAATTGTTTATGTTAGAGAGAGACTGTTTGAGCCAACTACATGCACACTTGAAGAACCGAGCTCAACTGGACAAAGCACACTACGGTAGGAGATAAAAACACATTTTTCATTTTCTACTCACCACCATAAGGCTGAAGGATTTGCCAGAGTTTACATCTTAGATCCACATTGAGATCTGTTTTAAACAGAGAACATCCATCTTGACTGATCCAATCACAAGTGGTCAGCATAGGCAATAAAAACAGATCAGACAAAAACCTGACAGGCAGTTGGCAGATGAGTACATCCAGTCCCCCAAGAATGCCTCTCAACCTTAAAACTGAATCAAGTAAAGATGTTTTCCTCTTTGCTTTTGCAACATGGCATTCTTTAAGGGAAGTGGTTGGAATACACCATGGAAGCAGATGCTGTTTTGTTTTCTTTGCCAAAACACTTGATTTCATCAACAGACTCAGCTTTCACTGTAAGGGTTTCACATTTTATTATGTCATTGTGTCACATTTCACCAGTGCATATAATCAAAATATGCTTTTTCTTAAATAGAAAAGAAAGGACTATGCAATGATGACATAGTAACAGAAAGAATTTAGTTGTTTTCTGTTGTTGTTGTTGTTGTTGCTTGTTTTAAGCTAAACTGCTAAAAGACCAAACCAAATTAGCAAAGAGGAATTTTTTAATTCTTTAAGATTCCCATCCCTACCTAGAAATCCTATCAGAAATGGTCACAGAAAATGCATTTGAGACACGTTACCACTTTGTGTAAAGCACTTGTGATCGGATCACCAAACAGATCCCCAGTAGCTACTTTTATATGTATACAAATAATCTAGTAACTGGATTGACGGCTCAGTCTGACTAAAAGCCTTCATGTCAACACCTGAATTGATATGATTGAGCTCCATTTGAATAAAATTTCGACCAGGTTAAAAGGGGTGGTGTGTAGACCACAGTCAACAGGAAATAATGAACCATGTAAATGCTTGAATTTTCTCAGTCAGATTAAAAAAGTATTGCCGTAATGCTTATGTTTACATATATTTTACATTGTACGAATGCACATATATTTATTTCGGCCATGACAACTCTCGGGATAGATTGTAAAACATTTATTAATGTAAATAGAATGTGCATAGGTTTTGTTTTGGCGGATTACATCTGCTACGCTGCTGCTAGAGAGAGGAAGATCCCCGTAGCAGATATAGACAGGTGGTGCTGGGGAGGTGGTAGGCTAAGATGAGGACACGCATAGCACGCAGACATAGCATTCATTGAATACGTCCTGATTATAAAGGTTTATTGGTAATGAGTTGGTTTATTGATTAAACCAATTAGAACGCAACTAAATAATTACTAAATATTTCTTCAAAAATATTCTTTTGACATACAGGTTAAGAAAAATGTGAAACCTTTGGAATTAGTTGGTTTTCTCCATTAATTGGCCATAAAATGTCATTTGATGTTCATCAAAACCATAAATATAGACAAACACAATGTGCATTAGCTAACAACTCACCAATAATTATAATCTTTCATGTCTTTATTAACTCATCCGTCCCTCGGGTCATTTTGACCCAAAACTCATTTTTAAA
>NW_015621477.1:0-2183 GCF_001515605.1 Sinocyclocheilus anshuiensis | reverse complement strand
TGTGTGTGTGTGTGCATAGGAGTCTCCTGTCCGGTCTGCATCTGGTTCACCCCGGCCGACAGGCCGGACAGGGCCCACTAATGTGGCAAGTGTCTCACCCATGACTGCGGTGAAGAAACCAGACCCCAACATGAAAGGTAAGATATCTTACCTTGCAAGATTACACGCACCACTTGATGCAGAACTTAAATGAAGCTTTGTGATCTCATGGCTCTCTATTCATCAGACTGGCACAAATAGCATATGATTGTGCAGTCAAGCGAAAACACAGTGTTTTTGTGAGAGTCTTAATATGAGCACTTTGTTCTCTCTGTTTCTCTCAATGTTCTTTTATTTTCTTTCCCACTCATCTCATTTTGCTGGTTCATCCCTCTGCCTTTGCCTTTGCCTCAGTCTAACCTCTTTAAAACACTGCCCTCATGAGGAGAATGTAGGAATAATTCCCTAAACAGAATATTCCCATGCATTCCAGTTGGTGTGGGGAAAAATGAAATTTTCCGATCATTAAGCTCAGCTGGTCAGCATGTTTCAAACCAGCAGGAATAGATTCAGTCGCTTTAATTAAATCAACTTTAATTAAATCCTTAAACCTTCTCACCATATAGGGTATCAGGTATCATATTCCACATTTAAATATTTCAGTTTTCACCAGTTTTTAGTTAATAGACATACTAAGCCCTTTTAATATTATAGTGGTGGTGATTGTGAATCTGGATGTATGTTTGCTTTTGAACAATGAATATCAGTTGGGTATCCCCATTGTCACCTGAGGTCATTATGTTTAAATTGTTTGTGTGTTTATAGGAGCAGCAGCAAATGAGGGAGTGCTGGCCAACTTCTTCAACAGTCTGCTGAGTAAAAAGACAGGTGTGCCGGGCAGTCCTGGGTCACCAGGGGCAGCAACAGGAACGGGCGTACAAGGCTCTGCCAAGAAAACAGGTAAGTTCTTCCTATTCCAGCCTCAACCCCAGGAACAGGTGAATCTCAAAAAAACTGGCATGTATGGGTCATATTTCACCCCAAAATCATAAGGGAAAAAAAATGTTATTTTGCATAATGAAATACTACAATATTGTATTGCAGTGCGTACGATTATTTTATTTTGTTTTATGTTTTTAGCAATTAGAGTTTGGGAAAATGTTCTTAATTTTTGAAAATAATGTAAAAATGCAAACAGTCCTTATTGTTCTAAAATTGGCCTCAGTTTCTTAAAGCATGTCCGATTTGCATGAAATTTGGTGTGCATCATCTTAAGATACTCAACAAAAAGTTATTAAAATAATTTTTATCTTATTTTTATCTTTAAAGAATTTTAATTACTTTTATCATTTTGGAGAGATAGGCCAGTGTCTTTGTGAGTGTGGTCTGTAGTGACTAATTGGCCTTTATCTTTTGAATATGATGTCTAAACTTTAAAACTTGGTACACATGGACAACAGGACATTCTGAGGATGTTTTTTTTTCCCCCTGTGATTTTTGGTTGAATTACAACCTGTGCAATCGTTCATGAGATTCACCTGATCACCTTTTATCATGTCTTTTGTTCCCTCTGGACAATGCTGTTTTTTTTTGGGAGTTTTGCCTTTACAGCCAGAGAGAGTATCCAGGAGGCATGGGCTAAAAAGCCTGTGTGAGTGACACCACCTCATCTTTTATATTTTGTTTCAGGTGTTTATATGAATTGCTAATATATTAACACATTGCTGTGTTCATTATCTGCTGTTATGTCCCCATTGTGCTCGGATAAAGAACCACATGCAGTTTTTTCTTTCCCTTTTCGTATCCTTCTCATTAAGTTTGCATTTGTGTAGCCGCACAGCATGCTGCTTTTGAATGCATACCAGCATGCAGAACTCATCCACATCCACCGAACTGGTTCCCATCACATAACCATAACCAACCTGTGTTATTTTCATATACGACAGAAACTACAGGAGATTACTCTGTTTTCTTTCTCTTCTTTCTTCCAAGGGCAGAAGCCGGGTTTGACTGACGTCCAGGCGGAACTGGACCGAATGACTCGTAAACCCGACTCAATGGTAACGGCCAACAACACCCCTGCGACAGAGAACGAGGCATGAGAGCGCCAACAGCATTGTCCACTCTGGAAATCAACATGTAATGACATAAAGGAGAAAAAAAAAAGCTATTCATGACCAAAATTCCCCCCACCTTGTGTGTCA
>NW_015621476.1:0-2181 GCF_001515605.1 Sinocyclocheilus anshuiensis | reverse complement strand
TCCATATAGTTTTTTTTTTTTTTTTTTTGGTGGTGGAAAGGTTTAGTAGCTGTTTTTGCAACCAAGACTGTAAAGTTTTTTTTCTATACAGTAATTGAACCACCTTGAGAAATGTTCGCTAGTGAGTAGTATGACCATGCCCTGTTCTGCAATTGCTTTTTGCAATAGTGTTAAAATAATAACACTAATAATACAATGCATACATATAATAAATTTATACGTATTTTATTTCAATGCATTATCATTTGCAGTAAATTTAGTTTAGATAATCTTTAAATACTGAGAAATGCCTAATTGTGAAAAATGTTGAAATATTAAAGCATGCATTTTTAGATCACATATCTGACATTTTAGTTTCACACTCCATTACATTAAAACTCTGATACAAGCTCATGCTTAGATCCACTGCACACTTCTAACTGTTTGAACTACAACTGATTGAACCACCTCTTGCCCTGTTGCCAAGTCAAAGTGAATACTGCTGTCTCGCTGCTTTTCTCATCCTGTTACCGGGGTCTTAGTTTTTTTTATCTTCTTCAACCTTACGATTTCTTAATTAAATAGATGATCAATCTGCATGCACACAAGACATTTAAAATTAATAATATTTCCAGATTACATCAAGTTTCAACTTATTTCTGAATAAAGTCTTTTTTATGTCCTAAATGCGCACGCTGAAGATGTATATTGTAAAATATACATTATATAATCATGTTTTCTGAACAAGAATGAGGTCGTTCTCAGATTCTGAGTGCCCTCTATTTATCCGCTGCAGACTAGTGCCTTTCACATCTGTCAGAGGAAAACATTTTATGTTTTATTTTTCAGCAACGTTTCCCTTTTTTTTTCATTTCATTCTTTGTGATTTGTCATTATAACAACATTTGCAGTAGGAATAGCTGTTTTGTGATATCCATCCTTGCTTTGCTGCCATGAAGACTCTAGTACATTGATAAAGGTTACACCATAATTTCATCACCAGCTTGCAAAGAATCCTGCCCCCATTAATGTTTTATGTTCTATCTGGGGTAACATTAGAAATGCACACATGGGTTGTAAGAAATTCTGTTGCTAAGGTGCCAGTTCTACTCTTACATCTGTAATTAGTGGGAAATTATGATCATTTTTCTCTTTTTAAAATAGCATTTAAATGAGAGAATATATCAAGGCTGAGTAATCAGTTTGTGAGATTTCGAGACGTGAAAGCGCTGTAGGAGTGTGCTCTGTTTTCCAAAGGAATTATGTATTTTGATGGGTTTTGGGGGGTAATAATATGGGGTTTGAAAGGAAAATATTGAGCTTATCACTGTTCACAGTGATATCAGACAGACCAAAAAAATAAATAAAATCACACATTCCCTGCATGAGAACGAGAAAGATTAATTATTTTATTTCATCAGATCAGACTATTATTATTTCATATATCAGAACTGCCAACTCACTATTTTATTTAGTTTATTTATTTTATTCAGACACAAAACTAGAGAGTCTGATTTTGTACAGACAGAAAAAAATATATAAATACCAAATCATATGACTGACTGAAAAAAATGTCACAAGAGAGTTAATTGCTATTTTTTTTTATCTTTACCTTTATTTTAATATTGACATTTGAATAAAACTTGATGCACTTTCTTATTTGCCACTGGAAGGAGCCATTTTACAAAAATTTAATTTGAAGATTTTGGTCCCTGCTTTTTAATTACAAAAGCACATATAGCACCCTAAGAGGTTTCTGTATTTACATAAGCCTGATTAATTATGGTGAATTAATTGGTGTAATCCAGGAATGCTTATGTGTCATAGGTTTTCCAAAAAATCAGGGGTGGAGGTATATATTTTTCTTCACTACTCATACTCTTTTGCAGTCATTTACTGGACTATTTTTTTTATCTTATTTAGAGATAAATGACATCAACGGTTTGTACTCGCAAAACCCACTGCAGCTCATACTGTGAGTTTATACATTAAAAGTTACATTGTTTCATCTCATTTGTATTCAAATATGTTCATATATTAAAATATTTTTAGTAGTACAATATAGTACAATGGTACATTATATAAAATAAATATATATGAAAAAATATATAAAAGTAACAGTTTATTTTTTTTAAACGGTAAACCCTCCTTTGATTTAAGTACACAAATCAAGTAGTACTTCAGTAAAAGTACAGATCCGTA
>NW_015621475.1:0-2179 GCF_001515605.1 Sinocyclocheilus anshuiensis | reverse complement strand
TAGCAGTTACCCTTGCTGGACCTGTTTTGTCCCACGTCTCAAGAAGACACGCATAATGTCTCTTGGATAAAATAAACATCAAACATCAGATTCAGGGTTCAGAAACATTTAAATGGCATCTTTTAGACTTTTTCCCCTGCAGCGGCGGCAATAAAACAAATCAGCTCTGTCAGGTGTAGTGAAGTGGGTACACACAAAACCCGAGCCTTCATTTGATCTTTTTCCTCATTTTGATAAGGTTGTTTCATTAACATAGGCCTATCGAAGAGGGAAGTTTCACTCTAAACTGCTGATTCTGTGGGGAACATCGAGACTCAAACTTAGCGTGTTTATTTATATAAACATACAGTTCATCTTCCACGCGCCTCCAGCCAAAGCGAAGCATCCGCATCGGGCTGCTTTTTTTGGCGGGCAAAAGGGTTAAAACCGATCGGCAGGCATCAGTTTAATCATAATCAACCTGAGCTAAAGAGGAGTAATGGAACCTGCGAGCCGAGAGCGCCTGTGTTCCGCCACAGATTAGCCACAAATTTGCATAGCGCTTTCGTTCATCCACGTCGGCCCGACGACAGGCCGTCCTCCCCGGACACAGCCATGCGTAGCCTCCGGGGCCGCTTTGACAAATGGCTGGCCGCGTAGCGCTGTCTTTGCGCCCAAGACGGGGCAGCGAGAGCGACAGTGATTGATAGTCTGACGGGATAAATAGTGCAGAACTTCTTCTTCTTCGGCTTCTCTTTTTTCTAATAGGAGTACAAGAGGTGTTTAAAAACCTGCGTAATGGAGAAATATGAAGCTAAGCAGAGCAAGAGGGAAGGAGATTCTGTGAGTTTGAGTGTGAGTGAGTGTTTGAGAGTAAAGAGTTTGTGTAGAGGCCTATTCGAACATTAAGTGCTGGACTTCAAGTCTGGTCTGTCAGCTATAGAAATGTTAAAACAAAACGTTCTAAAATGGAACGTTCTTTTAACATTATTAATATTTGATATACGTTCTCATAACGCTGAGAGAAAACGTTGTTTTTTTTTTAACGACACTCTCGGAATGTCCTCAATATGTTATTTGTCCTTGATGAAAGTTCTTATTAGATTGAGAGAAAATGTTCTTAGAATATTACAAATAAACGTTCAAATAGACATTTTGGGTGAAAATAAAGTTGGTAGAATGTTTTAAGAAACGTTTTTTGTAACCTTCAAATAAGAAAGCTGGACATTATTAACATTTCAAAACAATGTTCCCTTTTTATAACCTGAATTTGTTACCTGGGATTTTGGGTTACCCAAAGAACCTTTTTTCTAAGTGTAACAAACGTTTTAAATATCTAAAGGACCTTTTTCCACTATAAAGAAAACATCTGGAAAGTTGCCATGGATATTAAAGGTTCTTGGATGATATAAAGAACATTTATCTTTAATGCAGTGAATATGCAGTTGACTGATTTGAATCTTTTTCTTGATTCATTATTTGATCAGACTGCCAAAAGCCATTTTTACAAACAATTGGCTTAAAGATGCAAAATAAACATTTTTATTTCCGAGATGATAACCAAGCGCCACTCATTCAATGAGATCTTGTGACAATGATTTATTGTGTAATAAACATGTTTTTCATGTCTCATTATTTGATTGGACTGCCAAAAGTTAAAACGTGCACATGCTTTAACTTTAAAAAAGGCATGCAAAAATGCTTTATTTTTGTGATGATAAATGGATGCTACTGGCTTGAATCCTATACACATGATGAGGTCAATGTAGCATATGCTGTTTGAAATTATTGTTTCATTTTGTGTGTTATTTAAAAAATAATAGGCTGTATAGCATGCATGTAACCATATATTCAGGTCTGAGGTGGACCAGAAGTAATCATTTATGAAAACTCATCCAGATTGACTGCTATGTGAATATTTGGTGGGTTTTTGGATGGTTATTGCCCTGCAGTATATGCTAAATACTATGCAGTGTGCTTGTATTCCATTCCAAACATACCTAATACTCCACTCATTTATTTTTCCTCCATTGTCCTCCTCATCATCATTATGTAATGAATAATATATAGTAATAATTAGCAATACCCAGTGCAGTGTGGGATGCTACTAATCTGTACAGAAATAAATGAATATATTTAAGGCCTGAGACTGAACCTCTCAGTTTCCTGGGCTGAAATTGAAATCAAATGTTTATTTAAA
>NW_015621474.1:0-2176 GCF_001515605.1 Sinocyclocheilus anshuiensis | reverse complement strand
CTTGTAATGTTTGTCAGTTGTTTAACAAACCAAACTGCCAGGTTTGGGTCTGATTAAATGTTGTTTAATCGACGGTTGGTTTGTCAACACGAACTATATGTCGTGTTTAAATGCCGTGTTGTTGGTTTAGCTATGAAAGGAAAGCAAACCCGTTGCTTTGAAGTGTTTATTTAAGCTTTGACTAGTACCGAATTCCACCACCTGGTTGGATAACAATCCTGACGGGCTTTGTAGAGTTGTTTTTGTAGTTTTGTTTAATGTCTGTCTTAACGTAAATAGAATCTATAATGTTGATATTCAGATGTTGTTTTGAATAAACATATTTATAAAAAGCTGTTCGGTTGAACCAGTTGTTATACATGTCGGTGCACTGCAAAGAATGTTAAACAATTGAATCCCATATTTTTCCATCTAAAATGCATTTTATTGTCTGGACAAGTTTCCAAAAGTTAGTTAAAGTCCTTATTTGTTGTCAGAAATCTAAGTACAAATGTATGCGTGTATGTGTATATGTAATCATCCAAGAATAATAGATGCTAATATTTTTTTGTTAAACATTTTGAAATAATGTAACATGCAGTTTTACAAGGAGAAACAATCAAATTATTCAAAATTATAATAAGTATGATCAAAGTCGTGCTTATTTATGATCCTGTTTTATATGAGACAGAGATTGCGTAATAATGAATAACACCCTTTAAACATTGCATCTGTATTATGACATTAAAGTGTTCACTTAAAAAGAAGGCAGTGCGCATTTATAGTTGACAGTCTGTGCACTTTCAGACCCTTTAAATGTCAACATTTATTAGATTGTCAATCACTATTTTTAAATGGGTTAATAGACAAACCCCTGCTAAACCACAGATTCAGTCCTCATCCACACATCCTCCTCCAGTCAAACCACAGGTGACTTCGTAACGCTGGGAAATGTGTTGATGGGTTTAATGAATCGTGAACGTGGACAAATGTTTCTCCACCCTCCAGCAGAGCAAAGGGGGTTGCGTTAAAATCCGTGACTGTGGAGAATATCAGCGTGGTGCCAACTTCACATGCCCTCCGTTATGCCAGGGCTATTTGTGAGTCGAGCAAATGTGAAGGATGAAGACGTGCATGCATTGAATTCTGCAAACGAGCACACATGTATGCATGGCAATGAATGCGTGTGCCCTCTTTGGATGCGATTATGGGCCGGTGGCCAATTTAGGGGTTTGCCATCCCCGGGATGATGATGCCTATTTCTCAATCAGGGGCTCTTGAGATGGAAATGAGGGTGCGTTCCACAGCCTGGCATGCAGCTGTTGCATGGATGACCCAAATCAGGGACTGTGGCTTGGCTGTTCTCAGTCTGGGCGGCTGCATGTAATGTGACCCACATGGTGATGGACGAATGTTGGGTATATGAGATATAGGCATGCCGTTGTTTCTGTGTATGCTCTAGTTGAGCGTTTGATGATGATAGTCAGTGTAACAGAAGGACAATGGGTCCATGCCTCACCCAGATAAAGCTCATGATACAGTTTCATGTCGTGTTAGTGTGTTTTGACAGAGGAGCAGGGTTACATGGCCTTTGTCACTTCTGGGCCCTTTATACTTGGCCGTCTTTATTGTGGTGGTGGATCATGCTGATTATGCATGGCCCATAAAAAGGCTTCACGAAAAAAGCGTCTCTCACTCTTATTCTCGCGCTTCCTTTCTCACACACACCCACGCGCACTTTGCGCTTTTATTTTTGTCTTCCTAATAAACTGTTCGTATCCATATTTCATCCCCCCTCTAGCTTTTCCAGAGTATGTGGTTGTGTAATGCGCCATCTGATAGCGTGAAGTGTAAATGTCTTATTTTACGGTTGAGCTGCTTTGTTTGTTGGTCGGTAATTGGCTGTTTTGGAATCTTCAAAACATGTTGAAAGAGTTCCAAGCTCAGGAAATCTAGAATTGAAGTGGTACAATCCATCAAACTGGACACTGTTGCGAGTGAACAACTAGTCTAGTGAACTAGATTTCTATGTTGTTTTTTTTTTAGAAAATTTAGTCTGCTTGTGCAAAACCCATCACCGTGTTGCTAGGGTGTGCTTGGTTGTTGTCAGGGTGTTCCTATATGGTTGCTAAGGCGTTCTAAGTGTTGGTTGGCAGAGCTGGGTAGTAACTGATTACATGTAATCTGGATTACGTAA
>NW_015621473.1:0-2176 GCF_001515605.1 Sinocyclocheilus anshuiensis | reverse complement strand
AAAAAAAAAAAAAAAAAACTCATCGGCCATATCAATTCACACAGTCTGAATTTCACAGAAGCCCCTTCTCTCCATTGTGGAAAGCACAGCATCTGGTCTTTGGAGAGGCTGTTTATTTGGCAGGTTTAGAGGTTTATGAGGCACAATGTAATTAAGGAGGCCTGGAGAGAATGCGGTGTGTGTCAGTATTGCAGGGGGGGACGGGAGACTGAGATCTCATTATCGCAGAGATGGTAAAGAGATGGTAACCCCATTCTCTCACTCTCACACACAAATTTTGCGATGTGCGAGACGGAAGTGTCAGAATTACAGTCAGACCTGTGATAATAGCATTAAAGGTCCCCATAATCAGGTCATGAGGCAGTCAGTTTATTCGCACACTGATATTTTACAGAACATAAGGCCAATCATTTACCAGTAGTTTATGACTGGATCGTTAAGGCTCTCAGATCCATTTTTAAAATGCTAAGCACCTAGGGAGGTGAGCATGAAGTCTTGTTTTAATACTCAATTTATGCTCATTTCTATCAAAAACTTCACTCAGGACAGCAGTTTCAGTATGCTAAAAGAATGTGAATATGCCCTATTATTATTATTACAGTTCCTTTCTCAAGACATAATCAAACTTGTGCCAAACGTCACTTGTGTAGACTATAAAGTGGCTAATTTTGTTATTCTTTTTCTCTATATCAGTGGTTCTCAACCAGGACTCCTTAAAAGTAGTAGAATTCAAAAATATATATTATTAATATATTACAATAATCAAACTCTAATCTAAATGAAAACACACAAAACTAACAAAAACTATTTAATCAATAACTATTGTTTCCTTCAAAGAATATACAGTAATCACTGCTTCTGGAATCACAAAATGAATCATGGTTAATTAATTTAATATATAAAAACTCTCCATTTCTGTTAATTAAGAGGTTTGAAGACAAGCACCAGTCATATAATATTTTAGCTTATATGAGGTGGGGCCTTCGAGTCAAAGAGGTTAAGAACCACTGATCTATATGATATTTTTTTGTAGAATATCAATTAAATACAACAAAAGTGAATGGGGACAAGCTCCAAAAACATTATAAAGTATAAAATAAGCCATATGGCTTGTGCACTATATTCAAGTCATATTCCTTTTCATTTACATTGTATGCATAGCATGAATATTTGCATTTTCTTTTGTTTGCCGCAGAAGAAAGATGGTCTTTCTGGTTTGGAATGATGATCAATAAATGATGAAAGCAATAATTAATAAAGAAAACAACACTGTACACATAAAAGGATTCTTGAAGCATTATTTGGGGTTACTCAGACTGTCAGACTGCAAGAACCCTGCGGAAAACCCCAAGGCACTGTTTGAACGAGCCACAAATATCCTACTATGTACTCAAGAACTTCAATATTTTAGTGCAATTTTTTTTTTTTTTATTATTATTATTATGGAGTTACTGGATGAAATTCAGATGCCTGTTTCTGCCTCAGAGTAATAAAAAGATAAAATAAAAAGCTAATTGCTACTTTAATCCACATAATTGTAACTTTACTTCCCACAAGGTGACTGTATATCTCACAATTGCAATATAATTTCATGTAATTGCGAAATACAGCTCATAACATGATGACTTTATATCTCACAATGTGACCATTTCTTATTTTTAAATTACATTTACTCTGAGTTGAAAATGAGCTCCATAAGGAACCTCTGACAGTCTTGAGGGATCTTGTAGCTACTTGCTATAAGACTGGTTACCATTTTTTAAGTTCCTCAAAAAACTGTCCTTAAAAAGGTAGTTCTCCAAAGTGTTCTGCCAGTGGGACAATCTGATGACCCACAAATGGCATTTAAAGTGTTTATTCATTTGAACAATCAACGCGAGTTGAAAGTGTGGGAAAAATGAATTGAAATGCCACATTTGCTAATCTAAATTATATAAACACATTCGAAAATTCTGCTTTGGTTAGCTTTAATTACAACTTAAAGGAAAACATGTTGAAGTGGCATATGGAGAAAGGTAGCTGTCCATTAGACTGTTAGAGAGAGTGTTAGCGAGAAAAAAAGAGAGAGAGAGAGAGAATAAATAAGAGATAAGTGCATCTCTGGCACATTACAGAAAGTGAGACGCCACAATGACGGGAAGTGTGGAAAAAGAGGTTTAGGCAATTCAATTGAATG
>NW_015621472.1:0-2035 GCF_001515605.1 Sinocyclocheilus anshuiensis | reverse complement strand
ACACACACACACACACACACACACACACACACACACAGTGATGTTTGTTTGCGTTGTGATTACTTAGACTCAGGGTGCATGTGCGTGTGCGTGTGCGTGTGCAGGGGAAACAGACACACACACACACACAGTGGTGCACAGTCTGCACACATGCTCATTTTTCCCAAATGTCATTTTAATGAATCACAGCGGATTCAGGAAAGCTACGGACGACACATTAATCTCAAGTTCCTCACAAACCAAACTGAAATCACTTTGTTTCCAGGAGTGAATCTGATGAAATTTTGATAAATCGGTGGAGAAAAGCTGATGTTTCCACCTTCGTCCTTTATGGACGTCCTGTTCTGTCCTGCATCCGTTTGTGTGTGTGTGTTTTTTACAAATGTCTGGTCACATCTTGTCTCTGTCAGTGAACTTCCTACCCAGACTGTGTTTTTGGGCATCACAGTTTCTTTTGAACATTAGATTTGTATGTTCATATGTTCAAATCGGCGTTTTTAGGCAACATATGTTTGTTTGAACGTTGGATTTGTACTTTATGTTTGATTCAGCATTTTGGGGAATCATAGTTTCATTTAAATGTTGGATTTGGACGTTCATGTGATCAAATCAGTGTTTTTGGGCCTCATGTTCATTTGAATGTTGGATTTGCAATTTCTTATGTTTGGTTTTGCATTTTGGGGAATCATAGGTCATTTGAATATTGGATTGGATTTAAATATTTAAATGTTCTGCTCATCATTTTTGAGCATTATAGATGCATTATAGAGTCTTCATTTAAAAATGTTGAACTCTATGTTCAGCATTTTTCGAACTATAGATACATTTAAATGTTTGATTGTGACAAAATAAAGGTTTCATTCATATGTTGGATTTGAATGTTTATTTGGCAGATTAAGCATTTTTGGATGTTATTTGTTTGTTTGAAAGTTCATACTATACAGGTATGTTTGATTCAGCAGTTTGGGGCATCAGAGTGCATTTGAATCTTTAATGTGAATATTTGAAAGCTTTGGTCAGCATTTTTTGGGCACTGTAGATGCATCTGAACATTTGATTCCAACATCCTTATGATCGAATGAACATTTTTGAGAATCATAGTTTCATTCATACATTCGATTTAAATGTTTGTATATTTGATGCAGCAAATTTGGGCATCAGGTTGTTCAAACATCGGATTTGAACATTCATATGTATAATTAGACACTTTATTAATTCTGCATACATTTGAAAGTTCATTTTGAATGTTCAAATGCATTTATAATGCCCAAAAATACTGTCCATGTTGCTCGCTCATTTGGAGACACTGCCAGTTGTATCAGCCTGTCCATTAGCAAAACAAACCTCTAATGATTTTCATCTCTTACTGTAGCACAATTATTCATATTCAACACACACATACACATACACATACACATACACATACACATGCAGTTCTAGCTGCCCAATGACTAATCAGTTGTGTGACTTAGTCAGGAAGTGACTCCATTACTATGTGGGTGTGTGTATGTCTATGCAAGTGTGTGTGTGTGTGTATGTATGGGGGGGGCGTTGTTAGTGTCAAACAGTGTTTTGTTTGACACTAACAAAAACAGAAAACAAGAACACAGACACAGAGCAAGACTGTAGTTGTGGACGTCTGTCCAAGTTGCCATTAGCAACATCAGTTAAGCTAGTAATTTGGTGCTTGTGGAGGTAATAGGCAATGTGTGTCTCTCTGTTTGTGTGTGTGTGTGTGTGTCTGGGTGTATGGGTGGGTAGCAGAAAAGTTTTTACGCTAGGTTCTGTTTATGACTGTATATTTTTTCAAATTTGTGTGTATATTACCACAAGTCTGGTGTGTGTGTTAGTTTTGCTTGTGTGTGCAGCAGAGCAAAGGTCATGAATGATGTATGTTTGTATTTTCTATTTATGGCTGGCAGATTTGTTTTCTGTGTGTACATATTTACCGCCGATCTGGTGTGTGTGTGCAGAGAGAGAGAGTCATTTCTGTGCAAGCGCATTCACTATTACTCACTCAGCTGGACATAAATTT
>NW_015621471.1:0-2174 GCF_001515605.1 Sinocyclocheilus anshuiensis | reverse complement strand
GAAGCTCATTTTGATGATGAGTGGTTTGAGTTAACAGAGAATCGGGCATTCCACCCCCACGCAGCTCTTCTGCTCGGTGTAATGAGCATGTGCTGTGAATTTTTAAAGATGTCCAGTTGTCATTGGACCGCTAGGAGACAGAAGTCCACTTCCGGAGTGCCGCAGACTGTTAAAATAACATCGGAACTGAGTAATGATGTCTCTGAGTGCACTCTTGTTTATTGTCCTTGGATCAGTGTTGATTGAGTCGGTTGAGTATTACATAGGATGGTACAACAAGCTGAATTTCATTTACTCTAATTGCAGATCTTTATGTATTATATTTACTTAATTTTGCTTTGATGTTTTAACTCTTACTTTATTACTTCAAAAGCAGTTTTACTGATTGCATGTTGTCCTGTTGGATCTAACTGAGGAAGTTTCACTCAACAAAGGTATACAGTGGCTGTTTTTTTTGTTTTTTTTTTAAATAAAAGAGGCCTTTGTTTCCTTGTGGAATTGAAAAAGAGGCTAGTTGTTACATTTTAACCACCCTGTTCATGCCAGATTCTCTTCAAAAATGAACATTATGACTTTAAAAGCAAGGTTTCATAGCTTTAAAACAAGAGACGGTGTCCAAAGAGATTTTGGTAAGAGAGAATGCAGCTTTGGTCATGCTGATGAAAGACTAAAATCAAAGAATGTTCTGGCACCCTGCTCTGAAATGGATTGGTGATGTCGATCTGGTGCATGGAGAGCAGGAATGATTGGGAAACATTTGGATCGTCTTTAGCAGCCCCACAGCTGCATTTGCAGCACTCTTGGATGGAGTCTTTCTATGTCATTGAGGGAATGCTGAGATACCATTTCTCATCTTAGGAGGGAAATGGAAGGCGGAGGTGGCGCTGTTGTAACTCATGTTTCAATAGGAGAGGGGTGGCCCGAGCTGTGCGTGCATGTGTGTGTGAGATTGGGGTTTTAAATCAGCTTGTAGACATCTTCTGCACCCCTCATCTTAGCCGCGTTATAGAGAACTATCATTCACTCAACACTGCCACAGCTGCTTTATTGCACTCGCTGTATCCGTAGCCTGCAAATGAATCCTCGACTGAATGTGTTTGAGAGTGTGATTGTTTGCTTCTGAATTCACGCATACTTGCCTTTTATCTCTAGTAAATGTAATTTAACTTTTTTATTTTTTTTAATTTATATTCCAGTCTAGTCAATCTAGTAAGTATTCAATGTCCTGAAGGCTATGCACGTACGCATGTATAAGTAGTTGACAGTTTATTATTATTATTCCTCATCAAGATTTTAGGTTAAAATGTGCTAATTTGAATAAGAAAAAGTACTTAATATGCCTTGAGTTTTTCACCATTTTAAGCACATTTTTACCTTCACTAGTTTATTTTGAATATAATTTTATATTTAAATTAAGTTAAATAAAATTACAAACATTTCATGTAATATTTTATTAATATCAAGAAATTGTTAATTGTAGAAAAAAATGATTACAATAATTTTAGATTAAATATAGTGTGTCACACTATTTAATTTCATGCCAGTTCCATATAGACACAAATAAATCAACAACAAATCTGAATTCAACTGAAATGTAATGCTATGATATTGGTTGTTGATTCATATTATTTTTCCTCTCAATATGGTCTTGGTTATGTCAGTAGAAAGGAAGATATTGAGTTATTTTTGACATAACATGCACCAATGAAGTATGCACAATAAGTACAGGGACTTTTATTAAATAACTTTTTATGAATACTATGTTTTGATTAATATCTTTATGCATAATTCATATGTGGTGTGTGTGTTTGTTTCAGGAACCTGCATTCTGTGAATTCTGGAGGCAGATTTGAGGCATTTTCGATTTGTTCTGAACGGGACGGGTAAGACTACCTTTTCCAAAAGCACAACACTGATTTCATTCAATGACGATTGTACCCTATTATGATTTTTTTTTTAAAAAGAGAAAAAGGGGAGACTGCCCTCCTTTAGAAACAAATAATGTTAGAATCAATATACTCTAGCAGTATGAAAGGAAGTGCTGCCTTTCAGTTAAAATTATAGATAATGAATTCTCTGGTCTTTTTGCTCTAGAATGTGTATACGACTTAGTTGAACCTACAGTCTGGACCTTGACCTTTTTTTTTTTTTTTGCTGCATGAGAAGCACAATTT
>NW_015621470.1:0-2158 GCF_001515605.1 Sinocyclocheilus anshuiensis | reverse complement strand
TGGAAACACAACATGTGTGTGTGTGTGTGTGTGTGAGAGTGTGTGTGTGTGTGTTTTGCCACCGCAACATGAACTCTAACTAATGCAATGAGTTTGGGTATAGATTATATACGCCTTTGACCAATGGCAGACTGGGTTGTTCGAGAAACCAGTTTGAAAACAGTTGTTAATTTTGTACGTGAGGCTTGTGGTTCACAATTTAATACTGAACAACTAGTACTAACCCTAATCTCAAGTGCAAAGCAAGGAAGTGACAAACAATAAAGGCAGAAGCTATTTGCACACCAGGACACCACATCCAATTATATTAATATCAGTTATATGCCCGTGAAACACTTTATTCCCGCTCTTATGCACTTCATTTACACTTTTCAAATATTTTCATAATTTTGGATATAAATTACAGTCTGGAGTGTGTAATTCTGATACATCCATGGCAGTGTTTATATATCCCAGCTCAAATTTATATTATGGTATATGTATGGAATAAGTTATGAAGAACAGCAGATTGAAGATGCTTTTTCTGTGTTTTACATGCCTTCTGTAAGCAATTTTTTATTGGTTTTTGTTGGCAAAAGATGCCTATGATCCTTTGATCTTAGCGTTTCCTTTTAGGAGGATTCTTTCATCCTTCTGTTTCACATATCTACTGTAGTTGTTCAAATTATACTGACCCCACGGGATGTTTCAATAGGGCAGCTGTGGTCTGTCTCCCTGCTTGCAATGATTGTCCTTTCTACGGAGTCTAGGGGCTGTTATGTCCTCTTGTCTTTACACAGACAGGGATCTACAGTATCCAGAGATGTGATTTTTCCATTGTATTTCCGTATTTTCCGACTTAAAGTATGACCCGCATGAATTGTGTAAATTCAAGGGGGGGGATTTTATTTATTTATTTTATTAGGTTTTATTTCACGCATGGATAGTGTAGCATCCAACAGCATTGCACAAGCTTGTGATGCCATCTAGTGTGTGCAAAACACCCTTAGCGTCTCAGCCAGTGTCCAAAATTAACACTCAGCAAGCGAAAAATGCAAATAAAAATGTTTGCGAGTATATGAAGGGTGATATATTTTTGCAGAGCGAAGCACAGCACTGTGTTCATTTATACTCCCTTATGACATGGACTATCTTCCCAAATTCATAATGAGAATAGTTTATAAATCTGTTGTCACCAAAAGAAAAGCTATAAAAACCTCTACAGTTTGATGTTTGAAAGCAAAGAAATGAAGACATTATTATTATTAAATACTACTTTTTTATTTTAAAGTATTATTTCTTCATTTATTTTTTGTAATTTAATAAGAAAATATTTCAATAATAATAATAACAACTATTATTATTAAATATTCATATTTACTCATACTCATTATATTTTACAATACAATAGTATTATTGCAATAGTACTACATTTCTTTATTGGTTTGTTTATTTTATTTTTTATTTTTTAAATCCAATGTCTGAAAGCTGAGCTTTATTTGGACCTTGCAACAAGATTATGACCCAGCAATGAGGAAAAAAGAAAGAGTCCAGGTTATAATTTGAAAGTGAGCAGTATGTGCAAAAATGTGCAAAAAAGTCTTCAAACATCAATCTGCTGATGTAGCTCTATGCTCTAGAGTGGGTTATCCAGGTTGCTACAGTAGATGAGTGATACATTTGTCCTCCTGACAATTGAGTTTTATTTTTATGGGCTTTTGCCAATTTTTATAAGCTTGTGCCATGGACACAAGAATAATTGAAAATAAAAACATTGAAAAAATGGTCAATATTATTCAGTATGAACATGCATATGTGTTGAAAACACTTTTCCATGAGTTATACATAATTTTTAAATTGTGCTGCATATGTGATGTATCTTTTTGAGGAATAAATAATAAAATGACTCCCCATGTTGTCTTTCTCACTCCCCACAGACAGCTCTGGCACGCTGAACTCCAACTTTTCAAAGGCTTTCTCCATCATTGGCATGTTCTCCTCCCACGCTGTCAGCAACCTAAGCATCTTTTTATGTGCTGAAGTGACCCCTACTGTGATTAGGTGAGCCAAACCACATGGGCGACTTTATGGGAAAGAAATTAAAAAGGTCAAAGATCTTCTTGTTTGTACCATAATGAGGACCAGTGTTGGGGAAAGTTACTTTTAAAAGTAATGCATT
>NW_015621469.1:0-2169 GCF_001515605.1 Sinocyclocheilus anshuiensis | reverse complement strand
CGTCTCCCCCTCAGGATTGAAGCGGAGCTGGCAGTCTCTGATGCTGATGAGGGGGAACAGTAGCTGAAGGGGAGGGCAGTTAGAGCTGAGCCTCTGAGGCCTTGCCAGTAATATTATTATATATATTTTTTTTTTTTTTAAATAAATGCCACTCTTGTTTGTTTTTTTTTTGCAAGCCAGTACCATAACAACTCACAGCTTCTGGCAAAGTGAACTGGTCGTATCAAACTGTAGGTTTAACAAGTCACTTTTCTATAATTTTTTTTCTCCCCCTGCCCATTTCTGTTCACTGTCTTTCCTAGTTTTGGTGGAAAATGAGAACAGGCAAAAAAAGTTCCTCAAGACAAATCTAGACACGAGAATATTGTAAAACATTGGCCAGAATTAATTTGCCTAGCAAATGACTCAGAACACTACTGCAACATACTGAAAACTACTTAGAATGCCTTAGCAACTGCATAGCAACACCCAAGTAACAGAAAAGCTGTCAGTCACACATAATAATATTTTAAGCATTCACTCACTTTGACCATCACCTATTTTATAATTATAAATATAATTTATTGATGGCATATACATAATGTAAATGAAGATTATACAGTATACTTTATAGACTTACACTCTTGTTCAAAAGCTTTAGGTCAGTAAGACTTTTTTTAAAGAAATTAATATTTTTATTCAGCAAGGCATTAAACTGATCAAACATGATGCATTCAATTGATCAAAATGATAATAAAAGACACACAATTAAGCAGCACAACTGACTTCAACAATGATAACTGTGTTATTATCAATGTTGAAAACAGTTACTGCTTATTTTTTTCTTCCCCTTTTTTGAGCAGCAAATCAACATATTAGAATGATTTCTGAAGGACCATGTGACTGACTGGATTTCTGAAGGACCATGTGACCAAGACTGGAGTAAAGATGCTGAAGAATACAGCTTTGCCATTACAGGAATAAATTGTATTTTAAAATATATTAATTTAGAAAACAGCTATTTTAAATTGTAATAATATTTCACAATATTTTTGCTTTGAATGTATTTCAATCAAATAAATGCAGTCTTGATAAGGTTCAGATTCATTGCATCAGAAACATTCGGCCATGATTTTTGTTTTAAGTTTTTAATCAAAAATCGTTCCATGTAAGCACCACATTCAACAACAGCCGTGTCATTCTTCTGCATCTTCGAGAGCGCAGTCTTAAGAACCACATCGAGAGTTGACGGCCTTTTCACATTTTCCATTCATTATGGATCAGTCATGAAATCTATTATTTCAAGAAACTAGGACACATAAGCATATCTGCCAAGTAATTAGCATTCCTGAGAGACGTACATACCATAACCTTCAAAACAAGATGACATGACTCACTCATGGCTCACAAACTGCCAGAACTTGTGTTTAGAGAAAACTGATATCTTTGCTTGACACTTAACTTCTGTATACCCACTTAAAAGTACACAGCAGACAATTACTCTTATTACAGACTGAAGTTCTGAGTGTTTTATAGGTCAAAAACGAGAAGGTGTTTTCAAGCATCAAAACAGTAAAAGCTGCACATCAAAACAGCTTTATGGCGGTTTGACAATGTCAGGTCATGAAATGTAAATGCTTTAAGAAATAATAAACCCTGGATGTCTTCTTCTATTCAAGGATATGTCAGAATATCTAAATTAAATGGTATAGTTTGTTCTTATATTATGCATACAGTCGCAGAAGGACCTTCTGCTACTACACACAAATTGGAAGTCTCTACATAAAAACTATACAATTACATACAGACAATGAAAGGGTTAGCTTGTATATACATACATATATATAAAGACATTTCTGGCATCGTTTACTCACTCGTGTCTTTGAGAAGGAGATGTTTAGCCTAGAAAAATAGGCTAGGCTTACCATAAAACCGTCATAAATGTAATTCACACGACTCCGTGCGCTATTACAAGTCATATGATACCACTGTGTAAGGAAACAATGAAATTTCACTAGCTATTCAGCGAAAACCTTTTTGTAGGCCTAATTTAAATCTGGCGCGTCTTGCAGCAAGCGGAAGCGTTGCGGCCTGCATACCATATAAGGACAAAAAGGAAGAGACATAACTGCAAGGTAATGGGCTATAATAAAAAATATAATGTTGTATATATATATATATATATATATA
>NW_015621468.1:0-2173 GCF_001515605.1 Sinocyclocheilus anshuiensis | reverse complement strand
ACCTGTGTTTACTTACCTGCCAGTTGCCCCAACGATCTGCTCCTCAATCTCCACCGTTCCTGTGCTCCACCGTTTCCCCGCTCCATCGCTCCCTCGGATTACCTGGAAAGGAAAAGGACGTTATCACTCAGATAAGACCCAAGAGACTTTCCCATTCCCCGCTCACTTACCTGGATTCTCCTCATTCTGTCTTCAATAAACCTGCTGTTTGTATTTCACCTACCTCTGTGTCCCGTGTATATCTGCTGACAGAAGACCAGACCTGGACCGAAGACCGGAGTTGGCGTTCCCGAGCCCCGCGGCTGTGGACCCCTTCAAAGAGCTGGTCAGCGCTCTTCGAGCAGCTTTCTCTCCGGTCACACACCCTCCGTCTGCCTCTGCCAGTCCCATGGCCATCCCTACCACCTATTCGGGTGAGGCGGTTGAATGTAGCGGTTTTCTACTTCAAGTTTCTCTCTATATTGAGATGCAATCCCATAAGTTTTCCAATGAACATTCTAAAGTGGCCTATCTGATCTCCCTGCTAACCAGACGGGCTTTGCTCTGGGTGCGAGCTATCTGGAACTCGCAGAGCACACTAAATAACTCGTTCAAGGCTTTCTCTTGCCATTTCATGGAGGTTTTCGGCCTATCCACCAGCTCACTCTCCATAGCCGACCAACTCATCCGCCTCCGACAAGGAGGTTACTCGGCTAGTGATTATACTCTGCAGTTCCGGATTCTGGTGGCCTCTTGTGGATGGAACGAGACGGCGCTACTCACTGCTTACCGACAAGGTTTGGATCCGCAGATCAGAGCACAGATGGTGATATACGATGACAATGTCAGCCTGGAGAGCTTCAGGCAGAAGGCCGTAAAGATCTCCCAACGTCTCACGGCTTGTCAGCCCAACAAAACCGCTCATTCTCCGACCTCACCAGCTGCCTGTCCTCCAGTACCAGAACCGATGCAGTTGGACACCAATTGCCTCTCACGCACGGAGTGTGCCCGACATCTAGCCTCGGGGTTGTGTCTATAATGTGGAATCCCGAGGCACTTCATTAAGATGTGCCCCTCTCGTCCCCCACGCCCAGCAGTGAGTACTCTCCAATTACAGCCTGTTATATCTACTCACCCCACATCATTCCGTTTCAGTGTCAGCCCTCGTGGACTCGGGGTCCTCAGGCAATTTCATCTCACAAGCCCTCCTAAGACAGCTCAACTTACCCTGTCTGAGACAGCCTCAAGAGCTTACGATTGAGACCATACAAGGAAAGCCGCTTGGGCGTGGGTACATCAAATTCCGTTCTCCGCCGATCACTCTGCAAGTGGGCTGTCTACATCAGGAAACAATCTCCTTTCTGGTACTGGAGGTTCCCACTGTGGATATCGTCCTGGGACACCCCTGGTTATCACAACATACACCCGAAGTCAGATGGGATTCCAGCGAGATCCTCCGATGGAGTGAGGCTTGTATCCAAAACTGTCTCTCAACGTCCCGGCGCCCCGAGTTAAGAACCCCAGTCTCCACATTCACTCCACCCTAGTGGAGAGCCCCGAACCTCTCGAGGTGCCGATGATCTCATCTGACTATGCGGCGTTCCAGGATGTCTTCATCAAACAGGCAGCCACGAAGTTACCACCGCACCGGCCATGGGACTGTGCCATTGACCTGCTGCCTGGAGCTAAACTCCCTAAAGGTCGAGTATACCCCCTGTCCATCCCGGAGCGCAAGGCAATGGAGGAGTACATCAAGGAGGCTCTCCAACAACAGTTCATCCGCCCTTCCACCTCACCGACGGCCTCGAGCTTCTTCTTTGTGGGCAAGAAGGACGGAGGCTTGCGGCCATGCATCGACTACTGGACCCTCAATGAACACACTGTCAAGCTCCCCTATCCTCTTCCCCTGGTCCCGGCCGCCCTCAAGGAACTCTGTGGGGCTCGCATCTTCTCGAAGCTGGACCTGCGTAGCGCCTTCAACCTCGTTCGTATCCGGGAGGGCGACGAGTGGAAGACGGCATTCATCACCCCCTCAGGCCACTATGCATATCAGGTCATGCCATATGGCCTCTCCAACTCACTGTCCGTCTTCCAGGGATTTATGAACAAGGTGTTCCAGGAGTTCCTCCACAAATTTGTCATAGTGTACATCGACGACATCCTGATTTACTCCCGGAACCTGGCCGAACATTGC
>NW_015621467.1:0-2172 GCF_001515605.1 Sinocyclocheilus anshuiensis | reverse complement strand
CCTGACTAACACTTCCTGCGGTGTTTGTCCATTAGAGCTCTGGTAGATAGATGTTCTGTCTTTACATTCTGAGCAGTGCAAATGTTCTGCCATTAGGACAGATGAGACCTGCTCAGGCAATACATACACAAATTCACAACTTTATGAATTTACAATCTGAGCTGAGTCAACCCCAGAAATCAATATGGACATGCTTAAACAATGAAGAGTAAAAAAAAAAATAATAATAATAATAACAATAATAATAATAATTTTATATATATATATATATATACATATATATATTGTGTGTATATATATAATGTACCATATATATATATACACACACACACAACGATTAAATATTATATAATACATTATATATCGTCTCTTTAAATTAATCACATTCACAAAGTTTAGTTTAGTTTAGTTTTTTGTTTTGCAACTTGGTTTATAAAACACACAATGTGGAGAACTTGTAGCCTTTAACCCCCCTTGGTGAACTAATTCAGACACTGTGACTGACTCTTTGTGGATGTGTAGTACGTGAGCTCTGTTATCTCTCTGTCAAGAACAAATGATTCCATCCTTCTTTTGATGAGCTTTACGTGGACTTCTTCTTCTTTTCTGTGTTGTTTCTCTGTGGTGTTTTGTAATCATTTAAATATTAAACAACACCAGATTGAACTCTGTACAGGCTTTTATCCTCTCTGGAGTTGAATGATGAATAAGTTCATGATAACAAAATACAATTGATTTGCCAAGTTGCTCGAATACCATTCCATGTCAATAAGATATGCAATCAGATATACTATCACTCAATTGGCTTTTTGTTTTGATCACTCAGGTAGTACCACTTTCATTCTATTGTTCTTGTGCAAATATTTGTCTTCTTATGTAAATAACAATGCTGCTGATATGTCCTTAATTCTGCAAGAACAACTGAGCTAGTTTATATTGCACAGTTCCACACCAAACAACTGACCAAAGGTCATGCAGTCCATGTTTAAAAAATAGAGTGTTAAGGCTCAAGATTCAGTTTATGTATTCCACTGTCCTGTATTCTTTCTTGAAACAATCGTGCACATGCATACTTACACTCTCACTCACACATGAACAAAAATGTGTTGGACTGATATTAAAATGGTGTCTGTTAAGTGAATAATTGCGTATGTTGTGGCCAATAAACAATAAATGGATGATACTAAAATTCTATACAATGCTCTATAAAAAAAATAAAATACTAAGAACTAAATTGAGTCATTTTAAATGCTTTAAAATAAATTTAGGCATCACAACATTACTGTATAATGTGCAGTAAAATGGATTTTCATTTAGAAATTTGATTTAAATATTAAATGTAACAGTCTTATTAAATTATTAGTGTTTTAAAAGATTAAGTATAAGTGAGCATTATATGAGGGTGAAGGACATTTAAATATAAAAGTAGAGAAAACACAAGCAATTAAATATCCAAAACTGACCAACATATATCCAGCATCAACCAATATCTGATATAGTACCAATACATGTATTGTGCAACTTTGGGTGGTTCTATATATGACCAAATCCTCATGAATAAAAATTCACTGAAAATAAGCACATATTAACCTATACACACTATACACTTATGTTTAGGAAATGTTCTGAACATACACACACACAACAACTCATATCATAATACTGGCATAGTAGTAGTTGCATCACCACGTGCACATGATCTCTAAATACACACACTTCAAAACAAAGTTAACAACACAAGGCTTTTTCCTGTAACATGAAAGGTATCTAATACATTTCCCCTCATTTATCACCATATACTCAACAGACCACACGCAGCTGTACTCACTTGTCCAGTCAAGTCCAGATTCAGTTCAAAACCAGAGCAGGTGTCAGATGTAAACAAATGAACGGGCCAGAAAGTTCTGCTGCAGTCCTGTGATACAATGAGCAGATCCAGAGAATGGAGAGTGTTGGCAGCGTTGTGACATGCACCCAGGCATATACACTATCATGAACACAGTCAGTGCTCCTCTTCTGTCACACTGGCTGTGAGACTGGGAGCCCTGGATCCTGTTAATCTCTTTCTGTCTCTCTCACTCACTCTCACTTCTGACCTCTCTCTCTCACTCACTCAGTAGATGCAGGTTTTCATCCTCTGATGATTACGTAACACTTACACACCCCCGTGCA
>NW_015621466.1:0-2172 GCF_001515605.1 Sinocyclocheilus anshuiensis | reverse complement strand
TGGCACCGGTATCGAAAAAACCCCAAACGATACCCAACCCTACTAATATATGACAATGATTGCAAAAGCTCAAGACCACACAAGTAGAATATTTGCTTCAACGTTTAGATGTATTGCAGCCCTTGATCTTGAAAGTGCATGATCAGAATCGTGTCCAGTAAACAATGAACTTGGAGCTTGAATTGTGAACTTGACCTTTACGGCATTTGTCACTGCTAACAGCTGCACTCATCAACAGAAGAGAAAGTCATCCGACGTTAAAAAAAAGCACCGTTGTTTTATCTGACCACTACTAGACCAGCAACAAACCACCACCAACCAGAAGTTCTCAGATGACCTGATCAGTTTCTTTGTGTGAGACGATTATGGCCTGCGATTTGTCCCAGTTCTTGCATCACATGCTGGGAGCTGTGGAGAAGTGATGCTCATAGGACAGCTTTATGATTTTGTCTGCAGGGTCTTCTGTATGTCAGGGTGTGATTGGGAAGTCTGGTGACTATGGACGTCACGTTTCTCCAACTTGCGTCTACAAACATCTGCTTCTCATCTGATTGTCATCTCACTCACGCAAACACAAGAGTCCGGTCCTTCTCCTAACCTCACTGCTCTCATATGCAGCTCTACATTTGTTCGCCTCATTTCTCGTGATTCATAAGAAAGACATGTCCCATTAGCAGTGCTTTTACAAAGTGTTTTTAATCATAGTTTTTTACAGAAAATTCCTTGAGGTTTAGTCAATCTGGAGATTAAAGTTGTAATATTAAGTTTATTTTGTGGATATAGCTCATTAATCTCTCATATAAATGTGTTTGAATGTGTTAATTACCTGTTAGCAAAGCAGCTTAATTACGTTCATTCAGTTCTTTCTGCTCAAGCAGCTCAATGCCTTGCTAAAACATTGTTAGCGCATTGCTAATATCTTGCACGGTTGCTTTTTTCCTCATATTTTTGTAAACGGTATTAATCACCTGGAAATCTTCTGAAGCCATACAACAACTTTTTGTGAGCAACAGGGTGAATGTTAAGTTATTCACTATAGTCTTCCCCTCCAGTTTTCTGTGATCACTGAGTTAGCTGAACAGAGAATCAGAATGTCTTGATTGAGCAGATGAATTGAATCATTGAGAGACCTGACTTAAGAATGATTTATTCATAAATCAGACATAATGGCTTAAATTTTGGTTGGATCCTTACACAAAGTCCTTGAATGGCTTCAGAAGAAGACATAGGCTAAGTCACTTGCATTTATGATACTTTACTGATCTGTCATTTAATTGACAGTTTAACTCTGCACATTAGTCTCCAATTTCTCCCTCTAGCTTCTTTGTCTTTTCTCTCTCAGTTACTCTCTGACTCTGAGTCAGAGAGGCCGTACTTCTGCCAGACACTCCACATGGCAGGCTTCAGAGTTTAGACAGTTGTGTGATGCCAAAAGTCAGGGGTCGGGGCAGAGGTCGAAAGTCCCCAGGTTACAGGGGGATATGGAGGATGAAAGACCGACAATGCTTTACTGTCTTCTCCACAGCTGTCATATATCTATGTGCAAGAAGAACGCGCTCTCGCTCTTCATCTCTCTCTCTCTGTTTTTCTGCGGTGGAGCAAGTGGTGTCCATATGTTCATCGGTAGCTCTGTGTTTGGGAATTGTAAGAAATGTGTTAACTTAATAGTGTAGTTTAGGTTCTGAATCATCTCAGAACACCACCGTTCCCATTGAGATCCTACTGTTCCAATGAGATAATTTGTTTCTGATGGTCTCAACAGTCTGATGTCACTTCCAACATTAATACTATGGAGTGTTGTGCAATAATGCATGATTTCAATGCCTGAGGGAACATGAAGTATACATGTGGTTTGCCCTGCAGCCATAGAAACATCTGCAGTTTTACATTCTTGTGGACATATGGCATTAGAACACACGCTACTTCCAGATGTGAAAACTTCCATCTTTCCTATACTGTTTACCAAAAACTGAGACAAAATTCCTCTGTTATACAAGCCCTTCAGTAATTTCCGGACCATTTTGGTACATAAAATGAATCCAGTCACTCCCATCAAGCCTACTATGTGATAAAGCATCAAACGATGTTCAAACCATCGGTCAAATGTGTTGTTTTCTGTGTTTCCAGGTAGGGCTGCATGATAAATCGCATGCGATATTTAATGCACATCTT
>NW_015621465.1:0-2154 GCF_001515605.1 Sinocyclocheilus anshuiensis | reverse complement strand
CATCATGGTTCAGCCCAAAAATCGTCTCGAAGTGCCATCCAGGTTGTGGGTGACAGCGGTTGTGGTTATCGTGATTGTCCTTCAAGTTGCTTCGACCACAGGACTCTTCTTATACTTGAACATGTCAATGGCACAGGTAAAATTGCATTGAACAAAAAGTTGCATTACTAATATTGTTGTTAAGGGTGATTTATGGAACAATTATGCACTGTCTATATCATTCTAAACTTTGTATTATTTGCAGAACTTTTCCAAATGTATAGCCTAAGTTCCCATAACATCCTGCAGAACTAGAGCTCTTGCAGCTACATTGTAAAATCATAATGGAGATCCTATGGAAATGGCATTAAAGCTTTTTCTTACCCTGCAGGCTGACATGCTGTCATCTTGGTATCAAATTTACAAGTTTTCATTGTGTCAGCACTGCTTTTTCTTTGACTATAATCTTGGGATAGTGATTACTGCATTTATTTAGCTGCCACAAGAATTAGGTCATGGCTCTTTGTCATAATCAGTTCTGATGCTATGAATCAGGTCAATAAATTTTGCACATAGAATTGCTAAACTCTTGACCTAAGCTTGCATTGTATTCATCTAATCTCTGCTAAGAGCTTTTGTATGGTGTCCTTTGTATTCTGACATTGTGTATTTTGTGGGAAAGCTGTCAAACTCTTGACAGAAAATGTCCCATGAGGCAAGCTGCATAATGGACTGAATGTTAATTATCTTGTGTGTTATTGTTGATATTGTTTCAGCAATTTTTTTCCTTCACGGGCTGTTAAAAGTAAAACAAACAAATAAATGATAGAGTTGGGCTCTCTACCAGCATAAATACAAACTTGAATTAAACCAGAGGAAGGCTGTCAGGTTTAATTAACATATTAATTACTTTCAAATCCTCTGCTTTATGAAAGCTCAAGGTCAGTGGTTTTGAAGAGGGGTTTTTGCAGTTCGGGCCAGTAGACACAATATGCAAGGGGTCCTGAAAACAGTAATACTGTGCCAAAATATCACAGAAGCCACAGAAGCCTTAGTTCAGATATCTGTACTCACATGGTTTAGTCTGTTTTTCTAGTGACAGGCAGATTTGTAGGCATTTAGAAAACTCTTAATATTTTTTTTTCGTATCATATATTCTTGTGGTCTCTGTCAAAATAGTTTTCCGTTGTGGGAATTTGTTTATTCAGCCTGCAAATACCTCTGTTTTTTTTTTAGTGTGTGTGGCTATAGTAAAAGTATGCAGAGATGATATTGACCAGAAAAGGCCATTTTCTGATATTATTTCCTAATGTTATTATTTTGACATTTTTGACCCTCCTAAGCTTTTTTAAAAAAAGGGTCACACTTTGGCTGTCATTTTTGTTGAAATGAATGTCACAACACTAACTTCCCTGACGTAGTAACAATTTTGCACTTTTAGGTGATTTTTTTGGTCATTTCTAATTTAAGTGTACATTTCTCTTTCAACATCATTTGTATAAGCAAATATGCAAACTTTTGGAACTTTACTACAGTAAAAATATATACTTCTGAAAGTTGAAACAAAGAAAATATGAGAATTTTTTATGTATTTGGGTGAGATTGCTGCCAACTTTTGAAAAAAAAAATTACCTTTATTGTCATTTATTGTGAAAGAATACTAGATTTTATGCTTAGAAAGTTGGTGGGGTCTTTTGTACTTCGGATGTTTTACAGTCTTGCTCCTTCATTTTTGTGTGTTCAGCAGTGTGGCTGATGTATAGATTTCATTCAACACATTTTTTGAAAATGCTTCACTTTAGGGTCTTGCCCATTCATTTCCTATGGTCGGGCAATTTTGACCACAGACAGCCAAGGTTTGACTTTTTTTATGACCACTTAGACTCAGTGAGTCCAGTTTTTTTTTTTTGTAGAGATTGCATATCTAAAAAAAGTCAGCAATTTTTGACCACCACCACGAAACCATTTTATATATAAAAAAAAAAAAACCTGACAAAAATGAAATCGGTCAAAAAAGACCAAAAACCTTTATAAGGGTTAAGAGGATGTAGTTGAGTTGAATTAGCTGATTTATAACTGCACACATTAGACAAATAAAAAGCTACATTTATTTTTAAATTAAAGGGTTCGTATGATGCTATTTCAATTTTTCCTTTCTCTTTGGAGTGTTACAAG
>NW_015621464.1:0-2171 GCF_001515605.1 Sinocyclocheilus anshuiensis | reverse complement strand
GTGACGCCAATCTACAAAAACCAGGAGTCTGTCAGCTTAAATGATGAGAGACAGCTGCACAGAGTTTAAAGGAAGTAACTGCAATTAAATACGGAACTCATCCAAGGTTTTACAATATTGGCACAGTATTAAATTGTGAGGAATGCAAACAGAGATGTCTATGTCAATACATAGTCTGAAAAAAAATACTGAAACTTAATTTGAACAATCAATTCAGCACAGAGTAAAGGTGTAATTTCTGTGTCTCTGGTGGCAACATGCGGAACTGCATAAATAATGACTGTTTTCAAACAGGTTTTCCAGAATAATCCCCACTTCTGCCATTGTTTGTACAGAGATAATATTGCCTCAAACTCAAGCTATGCAGCCTGAAGTTGCAATGTAATGGAATTAGCAACATATCTTTTCTTCAGTATTGTGACGTACAGTACATCTGAGTGTGTTTTTTTGTGACAGCTTATTTTTTTTTGTGTGAATGTTTTAATTATCAGATTTTTTTTTAAATCTATTTTTATAAAATTATATTTGGTTTAATGTTGTTTCCTCTAAAGTTACACCCGAGCGAAGTGGAGTATTAAAAAGAAACAATGTATGCTGAGGACTTGGTTCAATCCATCAGTTGTTGGATAATTATGATTATGATGATTAAAAAAAATGTAATTAATCATGCATGGATGAATCGTTCACAAAAACAACGTGCATTTAGAAAATAGATGAATTTCCATTTCATGACTACTTTAAGAAAGCAATATTTTCCCTGCTGATTATCTAATATTAATGCATTAAAAAAATATTGAATCTTGCAATCTGAGTGCAATATCTATATGAAGGAAAAGTTCAAACCCTCTTTGTTTGGCAATCATCTCTAGTCTGGACACCATTGCTGTCAAGGAGGACACTACAGACAAAACACACAAACAACCAAGAAATCAAAGAAAAAGAGAAAGACATTTTTATTCATAGAATTATGTTAGGGTTTAATTCAAGGACATCCTCACCGTTGAGCGCCTCGTTGATCTTCTGAAGGCATTGTGCGATTGGCTCACAAACTCTGCCGTCTCCTTTTGTTTTTTCCTATAAAGAAAAACACTCCTCACCTGCTTGTTTCACCACAGCGAAACTGAGAAATGTTGAAAAGCCCAGAGGAATGACGTTCTGAGACATAAATACAACCCCAAGCATATCCTGCAGTGACTTTCCAACCAGCACACACCATTCTCAGAGAAACTCAGATTTAATCATCTTTCTGGAGAGCGACCTGCTGTTTGCATATGGCACTGATTTATGCAATCCGCAGCAGTCTTAAACTCCACATCTGGATTAGATTTGGAAGGTTGTGCACGCACATAATGGCAAACATTCGAGGCTGATGTCTGTGAGAGCTAAGTTTGGACTCTAACACACAATAATTGACCCAGTCTTGACCTCTTCCATATGACATCCTCACCCTGCTTTTACCCACACATGCACATTTGATGCCACATGGCTTAATGTGTAACATCCATTCAAGTACTATAAACAATGTCTGTCATCATTTACTCATCCTCACGTCGAACCTGTATGACAGTCTTTCTTTCGTGGAAAACAAAAAGAGATATTTTGAAGAATGTCAAAGCTGCTGGATGGCACCAAATAGTCTAATAATCTTAACTTCCATCACAGACTTTGGCCAACCTGGATGCAACACGTTTGAGGTGCCAACTTAAATTTCAGCCTATTTAAGGCTTCAAAGGCAAACCTTTTAACATATGGACTATTTGGAGCTTAATAAATCACGATCTACTTTTAATATATTCAAAGCATGCATCACATATTATAGAAATGCCCACCTGGAAAGCAAAGCAAGGCTGCCAGCTACTTTTACCAGCTTTGTACTAATGTACTAAAATGATATTGTGATATTGAACGGCCAAATTCAGTATACACATCATTAATAAAACATACTATACAGGCAAGCAGATGAGTCTAGAATAGGAGCACAACGTGCTAAATTGCCCATTAAGAGTGCAACGATATTGGAGGATCAAATTTAGTATACACCTTAACAATAAATTGTCAGAATATGAGAACAATATGCAAGTTTCACGCCAAGCATTTTCCCACAGAAAACTAGATCTCAAACCGAAACTGGACCAATCAGATGCGAGCGACGTGACACGGACACACCCAAC
>NW_015621463.1:0-2137 GCF_001515605.1 Sinocyclocheilus anshuiensis | reverse complement strand
TTTTTTTCCCCTGTGCAACACAGACAGTGTAATGAAAAGTGATACCAAGCAAACATTCACGTTGATTCTTAAGAGTTGTAACTTAAATGCCTAAATGTTATAGTCTCAAGTCTCAAGTCTGAGAAAATTACACTAGAAAAAAACAAAAACTTGTTTTAGACATAACTTGCCAGCATATAACATGCATTGACGCTAATTAATTTTTACCAAGCAAACATGCCATATAACGGTCTTTGGATGCATCACTTTGGGTGATCCTTAATATGAGCAAATTCATTATCTAAAGTTTGTCAATGCATTAAGTAATTTAAATATGGTAATGAACTTTTGGAAAACAAGAACTTTGGGAGAAGAAAACACTAAAAACTGCTAAATAAAATGGGTAGAAAGCTTGTTTAAGAGGGTTCTGAAACTACCCAGCACAAATTCAAATAAATAAATAAATACAAATTTAAAAAGTATACACTGATAAAAAAATAAAAAAATAAAAAAATAAAAATAAACGTAATGACAAGATAACTATACAACTAAAACATTTAATATAAAACACAAAGCAATTAATATAAGCTGCTGGGATGTAATCTATCAGGCAAAATAAATCCTGTTATGTACTTTTTTTTCTCTAAAGCTTCATAATCAGTGACCTGATTATGAATTATTATAAAAACTTTTTTTCATTAATAAGAGGGTAAAATTGAGATATAATAATAGCATAAAAAGGTGGGTATAAAAATATGTGTTGTCAAACAGTGTTTCAGTAGGCTTTTTTGCTTTAACACTCATCATGTACATCATGCATGCTTCTTTGACATAGGGATTCCTTTTCAGTATTTCAACATTTTATAAATATTTTAGTCCATTATTACCTCTGACAACTCTGACAACGCTTTATATAAGTTTATTTTTTCATCCATGTTTGTTGTCTGACTAATCAAAATGTAATATGTAATGTGTCTGTGTTTCAGTAAATATCACTCCATCTAACTCAAATCTAATTCTCATTGTATTATTTCAGCAGCACAGCCATCTATCATGGAATGCGAAATAAAATGACAAGCTTATACGGTAAAGAATTCTGTCTTTACACCTCAAAGTGGGACCTTAACATAAACATCGAAAGGAGAACTGTGCCTCCTGTGGGTTATTCCTAATCAATATACATAATCAATATACAGGGAAATTAGGATGTTAAAAAAGACCTTCTGGGCTCACAATCAATCAATGGGGCAGTAACAGATTTTTTCACAGTTGAAAATCATTCTCTAATCTCTTAAGCAGGATCTGACTGCGCGTGTGGCCGACAAGTAAAGTCAAGTAGAGTTAATTTTATGCCATACACGCTACTGATGTATCTGTCTGAAAGAAAAATCCAATAAGATAATGGTTGTGTGTTATGTTGGTGATCAAAATTCATTTACCATAAAACATGTGGTTCTTGTATGCATTCACAGCAATTTAATCCTGTTAGAGTCAAATAAAAAGGGCTTGCAATAATATATGCATAGATATATCATGCTGAAATGTAGTGTACCCGTGTCGTGGGTTTTTTAAGCTTTTCACCTTCTGTGACAATAATCCAAAATATATATGTCCATATATATATATATATATATATATATGAACATTTGTGAATATGAGAAGAGATGGGGGAAATGCAAAGTTCTGTAATACAATTAGATCCATGCACAAATTCAAAGAAAACCAATATAGCTCAAAACAACCAGTTAACCAATGTTCCCAGCTGCAGATTTATAGTTACCAAAAAGGGGGGTAAATGTAGAAAAAAAACAAGCCAAGCAAAACCCTCTGACCAAGATCATCCATTACACATAACATCTAACATTTATATATGTCAACTGCGAAAGCCACATTCATGTGTGTTCATTGTACATAAAGAGATTTGGTGCATTCGGAATTCATTGGAACTGACATATTATGAATAATGTTTTCTGTTCCAAAGTGCTTTTTATTTAACTAAATACCAGTTCACATATTTAAAAGCAGATGGCTGAAATCAGTCTAAAAGTTCCAGACATGGATAACACATGATACACCTTTCTATTTTGTTAACTCGCAATCATCCATCCTGCTGAAGTGGATGGAGAAACTGATATAGACATGTAGGCAGTCAGTCAGT
>NW_015621462.1:0-2167 GCF_001515605.1 Sinocyclocheilus anshuiensis | reverse complement strand
GAGGTAAGACTCAAACCAGTGGAGTGCAGTTCCGGTGATGCCCAGTGATGAGAGGGTGGACACAAGGATTTGATGATTAACAGTGTTGAAAGTAGCAGATAAATCTAGTAGAATGAGAACTGATGATTTGGGCTCTCAGATGAATTTAAAACCATTTAAAACCAGATTGGTTAGTGTCCAGCTGGTTGTACTGTAAAAGGAATGAAGACACTTGGATGAAAACAATGCGTTTGAGTGATTTTGCTATGAAAGGGAGGAGAGAGACGGGCCTGTAACTTTCAACAAGTGAAGTGTAGGTTTTTTGAGCAGTGGGGTTACCCGACCTTGTAGATCTTAGGCTGAAACAACTATGAAAAGGCACCCTGAGTCAGAACAGACTTTTAGGCAAAAACAGACATCCCTATGCAAGTAATTTTGCAAGCTGTACAATTTTTCATCTCAAGTCATAGCTCCATGTAAATTCAAGGCCTGCCAGTCCTGCAAGACGCTAAAGCTTGTGTCCATGCTTGTGCCCTCTTCTCCATGTGAATGGGACCTGAAACAAAAACAGAAATCATCTTCCCCCTAAATTTACTGCACTTATAACAGATTTGATTGGGAGATTTCATACCATTACACAATAGACCATGGGTGTCCAATCCTGCTCCTGCAATGTCCTGCTGCATTTAGCTCCAAAACACTTGTATGGAAGTTTCTAACATTCCTGAAGACCTTATTAGTGATTTCAGGTGTGTTTAATTAGGATTTGACATAAACTTTGCAGGATAGTGGCCCTGCAATAGCATGACCGGACATCCCGCAACAGACAAAAAGCAGCCAAAAAACATGCATAAAAAGGGGAGGCACAATTCTTAGAACATAATAAATAAACATATTTCATAAAATATTAGCATATGGATCACTGGGAAAACTAAAACTTCTTTCAACAAACATCTTTCTCATTACTTTCATTCATGAGATTAAAATTGCTGGTTATGACAGCAACTCATATGGTGTCAATCGAGTTTAAGTTCCAAGCCACAGGTCTGAGGGACAGTGCTATACCTTAATAGTTATTGTAAGAAGATCTTTTCAGCAGTCAGTTTGATCTCCAGAGTGTCCTTGTTGAAAAGGAGGTTCTCCATCTTAATGTCCCAATGTAAGACGCCTGGGAACGCCACCTGACAGCCACTTCAATGGTTTGCCTTGTGAACTCCTCACTTGAAGAGGCTGCTGTAGTGCTCCCAAAAAACAAGCATGTCCTCGGAGGGTGAGAGGTGCTCCAAGACCATTATGTAGTGGTCAGGGTGGTTCAGTCAGTCCAGCAGCTTAATGATGTGAGGTCAGCTTGAGGATCTTTACTGTCAGGGTCACCTCTAGAGGAACTGGTTTGGAATGAACAGTCTAGATAAAAGACAGTTTTTATGATGTTTGTTGAAAGTGGTTTCTCAAATAAGGATTTAGGACAAATTAAAAGCTATTTATCCAATTAAGTATTTGTAATGTTATTGACATTAATCTAAAATATTATTAATTGAAAACTGTAACAGAGAGCGCAGCCTACATACAAGGCTGATGCATTGCATATCCTCAGTCTTTGCTGCAAATTTCAGAGCCACCTGAAAGTCATCCTTGTAATGGGTCCCTTCAGAGACCAAGCCAAATCCACCTTCCCCCTTCTTATTAGCAATGCCAAAGTTACAGAAAATGTGATCAATTAAAATGGAAATTTTACACTGCTTAATTATATAACAAAGCAGTTTCCTTTAGTGTGACATGCTATATTTATTCTCAAACATTTAAAAGAAAAATTCTGATTCTAATAATTATACTTGTAGTCTTATGATTTAATATTAGCAGGAATGTTTAAATGAACTGAAATAAACAAATAAATAAATAAAAAAAAAATAATAAAAGTGATTAAAATGATTAGGAAAAAAAATTATATTAAAAATGGAAGGAGACTCCTGATGATCATTGTGATCTACATGTGATGTCCTGTAGAGAATTAGTCTACCGGGAGGAACATCGACCAAGTAAGTCTTTTCAACCAAATCATCAACCAAATATTATTTTTTTCTTTCTTTCTTTTGTGTATTTTTTTAGAAGGTTTCTAACAATCTTTAAACATATGTGACCATATTTCAGGTTTGAATTTTGCTAGTCCTTATTCTCTCTCTCTCTCTCT
>NW_015621461.1:0-2167 GCF_001515605.1 Sinocyclocheilus anshuiensis | reverse complement strand
AGAGAAAGAGAAATGGACCTTCATCACATAACATTCACAGAAATAACAGTCCTCCTATGCATAGTGCCTGTCTGTATGTGTAATACCGTGTTTGTATGTTGTAGATCAAGTAAGATGCCAGGTAGGAGTATCGATACACCTAAAAACAACACAAGCGAAACTAAATCCAGAATTGTTTAGACCAAATGAAACACTATATAAAACACAACATTCATGACAACACAACACCACACATATCTAAAATTCATATATATGTACTTGACCTCTGACCTTTCTGACATCATATGCCAGTAAAACGTATTTGAGATCTGGTGACACAACAAACTTGGAGGCCTCGAACTCTGCCTGTGTGATAGATCAAACAAATGATAACAAATGGTTATCCCTCAACAATAAACATTATGATGCTGAAGTGTTGCAATGTGTGACTATTAATTATGAGTTTTATATTTCAACTTTTCATAGTTCAAAATAAATGAGCAAGTTGTAATATGGTATGTGTATGTTTAGGATCGTAGGGTCAACAGTAGGCTTCCGTGTTACATGATTGTGGCATAAGAAATATTTTTTCAGCTCTTGCATCTGTTTTAAAAGTTAAGTGCAGTTTTCCCATTTGAAATACTTGTCTCATTTGTATAACATCACTCACAAATGTGGTGTTTTTCATTAAAACCTCCGTCTGATTGATCTCCATGTTCAGAATCTTTAGATGTCCATCTCTGTCCTTGTAGACGAGTCGTTGAGCTGAAACATATTCACACAAACATCCAGCACATGCTCTAAACAGCAGCGTCACACCGCTATTCAGATTCAAGAGTTAGGATTGTTTTATATTTTCTACATATATGTGTTTACTGCCATGTGTGTCTGTCTGACAGACACAGCTGCTGCAGAACGTGAACAGAGATTGAGACTGTGAGACTTGTGAGTGTAATCTTTCTCACCAGAAACCCACTGCGCTTCAAGATCATGATCCTGCAGCTCACTGGAGAAAAGGTCATCCAGGGTCAGACAGGATCTCAGAGTGTGGTGAGCATCACCTGAGACCATTAACACACACACACACACACGCTTACTTACACGAGCATGTTCAGTGTGAAAGTTACAAATGCCACATGAAGAAGTGCTTCTCATGCTTCTTAAGACTCCATTGAGCTCCATGTTAAAGATCTGCATGGACTAACCTGAGACTGTTTGACCTGACCAGTACTGAGTCTGAACTTGCTCACTCTCTTCGGAAATAACATGTAATTTCTTAAAACAAGGAAATTATTTGTCATTTTATTGAATTTTTTATATATATTTTGCTTGGTCAGTGTATTTGTGGGTTTTGGCTCTTTTACTGTTGTAGGCTGTAAAAATCTTAATAACTATAAAAATAACTGAAATAATTTGGCGAAGTGATATATGGAAGTGTAATGTGACACAAAGTTACCCGAAGATGACTTAAAACCAGACATTTTGGGGGCTCGGTCGGGTGACAGACTTCTATTCTACTCTGTGAATTAATGTTTACTGAGAGTGGAAACACACAGACCTTTAGACAGCAGAAAGATGGACAATCCGATCAGCGACAGCACAAACGTAATGACCAGAAGTGAGATTCCCACTCCCTTCCAGTTCATCTCAGTGGAAACACTTCCCACATCCTACAGAGAGACGGAGATAGATTTACATTTACATTTCCACTCATCTTTGAACAGAATGTCTTGGTGACCTTAGATTGTTTTAGACACACTGACCCTGTTTACTTTGCAGGACATTGCAATATTAATCCAAATTTGGTCATTTGCTTCTTGTAAGCTCCATATACATACATAAACCTGATATAAACCTGATAACCAGATTAAGCCAATATTCCATTATTTTCCAATTTTCCATAATCTGATTAAGTTGGCTGATGTATAGCTGTGTTCATCCAAATTATTTGTTGTGTTAACAGCTTATTCAGATGTACGGTGACTGGGAGGGGACATATTAACTCGTGGGAACGTGATGATATGTCGTGGCCATGAGATCATTTTGTCAAGGTAACGACATCCTTATGTCGTGGCCACGCGATGTGAAGTCGTGGCCGCGAGATGCTATGTTGAAGGAAAAACATCCATTTCTCATGGCCACGACTTCTTATGTTGAGGGAACAACATATTTTTCTCGTGGCCATGAG
>NW_015621460.1:0-2168 GCF_001515605.1 Sinocyclocheilus anshuiensis | reverse complement strand
CCCGTTATCCTCATGAACAGAGGGTTACACTAATTGAGATGTACTTTTTCACAGGCCCAACACCGTGGCTCTGCAAACAATCAGAGGCAGAAGGTCAATAGCCTCTTGATTCACAGACAGTAGAAGAGTGACATATCTGATAATCTCTCTCCTTCCATCTCTCTTCATTTACTCCACATCTTCTCTTTATTATTATCATCCTCTAATCCAGTGCCAAATTTAATTTTCTTACCACTGTTGTTCTCCCTGTCCCTGAAAAAATGTCATTGTTCAAAGGTTTCTTTTTCAAAGCTCAGAAAATGTAAAGGACTCATTTAAGTGGATGCACTTATGTAAGTACCAGCTTCTTTTCAAATGTTTCTCCTAAAAGGAGAAATATAAACAAAAGAGACAACTGTTGTCAGACCGTAAGAGTATGAAGCTATATATTGAATTTGGATATTATATCAGATAATTTAGTCTTTGAATTTGGCATGAAATTTTTAGTTCATATTGAAATCTTTGAATTTGATTGCAAACGTTGGTTTGTTTTCCATGTAAAAAAAAAAAAAGTTGACTTAACTCAATAAAGAATAAGGCAACCTATCACAGTCAACTTGTTAAGTTAACTCAACTAGCAACCAACAACTTAGAAACTAGATCTTCTACATGAATAAAAGGCAGTCTATTGAATTTTAAAAGATCTGTCAGATCAACTAAAGATTATTTAGCAATCCTCTTTCATGGCTTGTTTTCAAAGCCCACTACATAATATGGGTAGTATCTGCCTCTTTTTATGTTGATAGACAAATGTATTAAATCAAGAAGTTGCAATGACATGCACATATACCTCAACACACGATTCACAAACATGGTGAGGATCAACAAATGTTAATTCAGTAAAAATATGAACTCTGATCCATATGATCCAGCAGCATAAATTAAGCCATTAAAATTTAAAACAATTATAATATTTAAATAATAATGATCACAAAATGTTTTCAAGCTGCAATGCATGCAGGGAACTTGTTTTATAAACAAATACTTGAGTATCTACTTGAGTAACAAAACAACTTTTGCTAGCGACATATTTAGAGTTTTCGGTAACACTTTATAGTAACTGCACGCTATGGCTCATTAGTTAAGCATTAGTAAACAATTAATTCATAATTTATAAAGCATTATCCCTACATTAATAAACGTTAGTAAACAGTTTATAAGTACAGTTATACATGTTTTATTCTTCATTTATAAGCATATTTATAATGTGTTTAATAATTGTATTTTCTTACTTTATTAAAGATCAATTTATCATTTCTAAATTATTACATTATTTATAAACCCGTTATTTAGGAGTTGTCAGGGGTTCATAAGATCATTTAGAATGTGTAAGTTAATGATTAATAAACTATTTAAACATACATTTATATATCTTATTATTTGACATATAGTAATAGTGTTAATAAATGCTTTATTAACAGGTATTCCTACTACAATTCATGATTAATTCAGGTAGTTATAAAACATTTAGTAATTGTCAGATAACTATTTTTGTGAACTCATCTAAAGTGAGGACTATTTATAAAGCTTTTACAGAGATTTAGAGGCTCCGTTATCTTCTAAACAGAAAAAAGGAAACAAACACATTCAAGATGAAAAAAATTAAACTGTACCAATGTACACTTGATTTATAATGAAAAATAAACCTCTTCAATGTCATTACTTAAGTTTATTATTTAATAAGTTTGTTAATCATTTACTTACACTTTCTAAATTATCTTATGAACCACTGACAACTCCTAAATAACGGGTTTATAAATAAAGTAATACTTAATTTAGAAATGATAATTTGGTCTTTTTTTGGGGGGGGGTTTAATCATCAGACTTTATTAAAATACATGCACAAATATTGTGATTAGTATTAAGTTGTATAAGTGAAAAAGGGTCCCTGATTTAAGCTGGAATCTTCAGAGTTTCAGGAGTTCTGAGGATTGTCACTTGCCTCCTTTGTCTGACCATTCCTTGTGGCCCCCAGCATAATTACAGGAATTCTTGAAGCCCAGGCCTCTGGCTTTCTCTGTGGCAACAGCTCTGCGTCTTCCCATCTGACAGTGGAAAACCAGTTCCGAGCTGTCCAGAGACGGCTTAACTATGCCAAACTTAAACTGGAATTCAGATGCGTCCAAGGA
>NW_015621459.1:0-2167 GCF_001515605.1 Sinocyclocheilus anshuiensis | reverse complement strand
TATGCATTACCTTAAACTTTAGTTCATTTTAGTTCAACTTTAGTATCTTTTTCACAAAAACCTAAACTTGCTTAAAAATCTTGTTTGGTTGAGCTGATTTTTACTGACACAACTTCTCATCTACCAGATACAGCACAATACAAAAATACACAGCTGTATCTCAATTAGCATACTTATACTAGAAAGTACTTATTCACTGGTAATGTCAAAGCAAATACTTTTGGTTATGCTCTAAAATATGCCAGAATTGATACATATATGCATAAAATGTGTGTCTTCATTAAATATGGGATGCAGCGATATTAACATTTTGGCCAATAACAATATTTACTTTCATGTTCTGGCTGATACAAATTAACAATAATACAATTTCTTCAAATAAAATAAAAATAAAACACTAATAACAAAAATCTAATGTTTTAGATTCCTTTTAAATGTGACACCTGAATATGCAACACCGCATTTTAATGTATAGTATGAAAAATTAATATTTATTTAGAGATTTGTTACAATTTCTGTTATTAAATTCTTATTGTTTAAAGATGAATTACTTTAAAAATTAGCAAAGTAATCTACATGTAAAAATAGAAGAAATTAGCATTAACGAATGGCAATAAATAAAAAAATAAATTCTTCTAATATTGCCTGATATGGTACTGATATATAGCACATTCCTATTGATAATGTTGTCAGCTACCAATAAAACTATAGGACCAATATGGAAGACAGTTTGAGACAATCATCTTAATTCCATTTGGGGGCACCAGAGAGTATAAACACAATTCAACTTTAAAGTCTTTAATCAACTGAGCACGCTCATTCAGCATCTTTATTAAATTAATTAAAATTTAATTCAGGATGGTACAAGGGTTCATGCATTTCTGATATTTTATAATGTCATATTGTTGTTCTTTTTCATCCATCTTCCACAGAGGATGCCAACATTGCATCATAGGGTAACATTACATCAGGGTAATAAAACGGATTCCTTCCATGTTGTTTATCTTCTGTAATAAATTACACAGCTCCAAACGAAGTTCAAGGTTAGTAAACAAATAAAACCATATGCCTGTGATGTACTGCTCCCTGGGTTACTCTCTGCAAATCAACTGGAGTTTTGAATATGTCCCAAAATGTGGTAGTATAGCAATGCATCACATAATCGCAAATGAATGCTTTCGTGCTCCTTTACTTCTAAAGAACGTTATACAGTATAAATCTTGCACACTGTTTTTCTGCCTCTCAGATTGTTTTACCTCAGCAGTTAAACTGTTTTTCTAACATGTGTAAAAGTCAATGTTTTTGACTTCTTGAAGTGCATTTAAAACCAGAGACTATTTTTTCATAAATGAAATGCAAACACCAGAAGCGAGCACAGCACATGCCTTCCACCTTAAACAGGGCTCTACTTCCAAATGCAATAATGGATCAGAAACAAGATCCTTTCCCAGTCTGAAGCAATAGCGTTTCTCCTCATGCCTATGGCTCTCCAGGAAGTAATGATATATTTCAAAAGGATTTTGGTTTAACTTGGGGGTATGCAGACTTGCGAACCAAATCAGACATATGCTTTCGGGATGAGACTTTCCTTTCCAGCTAGCATGCAGAGCCTTTCCTCTTGTCAGTCAGTATGCGGTGTGATACCACATTGGAAATTTAGCTCTGTGTGGTAATGCAATACACTACAGGGATTCCTGTACACAACTATGGAGAGATTCATTAACATTAATATAAAATTACATCATGTGTGTAATGCATTTTTGTGGATTAATCTGATTCACAATGTTCAGAATATGCATGATGTTCCATCAGCAAAACATTTAATTTTATAAAACATCAGTAAGTCAAAACTTATAGAATGTATGCACCTTGTGATTGTAAAAAAATACTAATAAAATCCTTCTGGCCAAAAGGCTATGCTTGAAATGTGTTTTGTAGACAAATATCAATAAAATATAAAATTGCTTTGATTTATTGAACATAAAAAATAAAATTATATATATATATATATATATTGTTAAGAACAAGTTGTCCAAAATCCAGATATCAGAATATCTGGAATGTTAGTATTATTTACAGTATATATAATAACTTTAAATCAGCATTTCATATTTGCACAATATCTCTACAAAACACATGATGTTCCCAATGTTTGATACAATAAAAT
>NW_015621458.1:0-2159 GCF_001515605.1 Sinocyclocheilus anshuiensis | reverse complement strand
TATTGTTAAAAGCGCTATATAAATAAAGGTGACTTGACTTGGCTGATGTCCTCTGTTCTGTTGGGTGAATGGACAAAATTCTCTGAGATGCCATAGTTTTATTATTATTAATGTTATTATTATTATTATTATTTATTTATTTATTTATTGTATTTTTATTTACTTATTTTACAGATACTATAAAAGAGAAACAATTATTTTGCATTGGTCCTATCAATTTTATGTGATTGATTTTCAATTGTTTATTTTAAATGTAACAAAAACAATGATTTCATTCCTGATGTTGGGTGAATTAATTGGTGAATAATGTAAAACATTACAGCAAATGTCAATATTCCTTCAAAAAATGGCATAGGCTATTCCTAATAAATTTTGACAATTAAATACTCCCTTTATTATATTTTCTTTTTTTATTACACATTTCAATATATAAAAATTATAGTTGGTCATTATGGTTGATACTATTTAAAATATTTACATTAATTTATTGATATTTATTTGCATGTATTTATAATGTTAGACATTATAGGTGCAAACACTCTTTTTTTATGTAATTTTTTATTTTTTTGCAAAGTTCTGTTGATGTTAAGAAGTTGGGATTTCTGTGCCAAAGTGCAAACAATAAAATTCAAAGCATCTTGCATACAAAAATACAACAAATTAATATCATACAGACATTTTTTTTGTTAAATCCGTCTTACATATGTAGGTTATTTATAAGGTTATTATTGTAAATTTAATCTAAACTAAAACTTTAAAATTGATTTCTGAATGAGAAATATTTGCATATATAGTGTCAAGTATATGTCCTCTGTTTTCTTAAAAAAAAAAAATGTTTGTCATAAGTTGCTTATACTCTAAACACTATAATGATTCTTTAAACACTATACAAACTCTAAACCCCAAAAAACATGTTTTGCTGGTCCCAGGAGCATAATCAGTAATTTGTCCTGAACGGTGACAGTGTCCAAATACCTCTCACCAAGGCCACATTTAAAAAAAAAATCTAGAACAAGTGCTACAAAAATCACACCCTTCCTGCATAACAAAAGTCCAGACAAAACAACCAGCCCATTGTCACATGCTGACAGATGAGATTTTTAAACAAAATATCACCAGTGCTCTATAAAATACTAGGCTGTTCATAATTTTTTGCCTTGTTTGCAATTAACTATATTGCACTTTTCTTGTGACAATGTGACAGGTCAATCATCTCATCTGGCCTTAGGTCATGTCTGTATATGATTACATTTCGGACCAGTGTTGACATCCTAGCCTTTGTAATTATATTGTGTGATGTACTATGGTATTATATTCATTGCGTAACTGTTTGTATCACTTGATTTGATGATATAATGATTTACACTCATTAAAAAAAAATAAAAATGGTTACAAAAACAACAATGGTTACAAATTGATACTCATCAGGCCCAAGGATTTTACTTTGTCATGGAAATATCAGGGTGTAGATGGGAAACATCCTCTAAGGTCACTCACGTCATCAAGTATGAGATGATTACAGTCTCTTTTAAGGACTATGATAACCTCAGTTCACGCTGTCATATTGGTCTACACAGTCACAGTGCTAAGCTAAGCCCAACAGGGCTCAATATTGTTAAAAAGCTATTCTCTTCTATGAGATTCCTTAAGGACTTGAACCGATGATGAACTCTTAAAACCCATCTGACATACGCAGACCGCATGTGTATTTAGGTTAGTGATAAACGAAAAGTTTTAAAGAGTGACAATCAAGTGCTGTATTTATGAATGTGCATGTACAATAGCTAAATATATTTACAATGTTGCATATCTTGTGTTTAGAACAGGTAATGATTCTAGTCATAAGTAACGAACAACGTGTGTGTATTTATTGTTTTAGACAACTCAATACATTTTACAGTTTATCTGTTGCATTAATCATGACTGAAACAGAAAGCCCTAATTTGCATCATTTTAAATTATGTATGGAATGCTGAAAGCTTTATTTCTTTTATATAACAAATATTTCCCCAGCAGATGGCAGCATCTTTGTTTCCATTTCTTGTGTGTTACAGTTTTTCTCGATTGCTTAAACACGTTTCTTGAAACTATGCCTCGTATTCTCAAAACAGTAGACACAAATCCATAACGTCTCACCCAATTCCCCAAACATCCTATTT
>NW_015621457.1:0-2160 GCF_001515605.1 Sinocyclocheilus anshuiensis | reverse complement strand
CTAGCCTATAAATCAATGTGAATATGTCTGCTAAATTTATAAACGTGACTTTACAGTAGATAATAATGATGTCCTGTAGCAGACAGTATTGTGAATTAGGAGAGTAACTGGGTGCTACTTACTAGCAGTTTGATACTTAACTGAGTTACAAAGACTAAACTACAGCAGTCTATTCACAAACGAACATGAGCTGCACTTTTTAGCCGCTTCCTCTCCTTCCTCCAGTAGATTTATTATCTATTTATTATCAGATGACAAAATCAAAAATGATCACTTTGGTACATATTGTGTTTGGTACGCTTTGTTGCATTCCTCATTTGTAAGTTGCTTTGGATAAGAGAGTCTACTAAATGAATAAATGTAATGTAAATGATATAAAATATTTCATTCAAACTTAATTTGCTCATTTAATTAAACTTAAGTTATTTTCTATGTTCTCCCTCTAGATTCATTCCTCCGTCTTCATCTGTTTCTAGTCGTCTGTCTAAATATGATCATGTTCTTTGCTTTTGTCTTCTGGGGTGTTTCTGAAGGTGTTTCTAATAATTACAGTATATTAATTAATCTGAAAATCACACCATACCTGCTCATGTGACTCTCAGTGGATCAGTTATGTTTTATATTCAGTGTCATATTTTTAAAGTCTTATCAGCAGTGACTGAAGCAGCATGTGTTTGATGGGAGTTTTATATAATGTCCTGTAATGATGACAGTCACACTCCTGAGCTCTTTCAGTCATATGTTTGCTAATGCAGTGGCAAGAATAAGTTTGTGAATATATTTCTGCATTGATTACTCTTAACATGTGGTCTGATCTTCATCTAAATCACAGTTATTGACAAACACCATCTGACCGGACTAATAACACAGAATCAACTGTACTTGTCAGAATATTATTGAAGACACTGAGTAATAACTCATAGGGCAGGCTGTTATAGGTAAGACACTCTCTCTATTACAACTTCTCTAAAAGCTAATTGGAGTCAAAGGAGGAGATGAGATTGAAAATGTGGGTTGCAAAGATACTGTTCCCTTTAAATAAAGGCACAAAAGCCTGGTTACATCAAATCTGTTCCTCACAAGAAAGATTTGTTAGTGTGAGCCATGCTCCAATCTTACAACACATTACAGAGATGCACGGAGCTGTAAAAGGCTACAAGAGCATCGCTAAAGACCTGGGTGTTCACATCAGTCCTGGGTGAGGTATCCTGTCTACAAATGTAGAAATGCTGGGCTGTTTTTACTCTCCCTCGCAGCAGGTATCCAGCAAAGATCACAACGAGAGCACAACAGGCATCTCTGAACGAGGTGACGGGGAACCCCAGAATAACAGCTAAAGACCTCCAGAAAACTCTCAGACTGTGAAAGTCTCTGTTCACGTGTCCAAAATCAGAAAAACACTGAGCTAGAATGCTGTTCACAACGCAAAGGAAACCACTGCTGTCTAAATAAATAAATATAGAGGCATGTCTCTTGTTTGCTCCATAACTCTTGTGGGAACGTGTTCTGTTCACAGCTGAGACAAAGGTTGAACTTTTTGGCAAACATGAACAACACTATACAGTAGTTTGGAAGAAAAAGGGCACTGCACACCAACACACAAACCTCTACCCAACTGTGAATCATGTGAAAGGAGCATCATGGTTTAGTGCTGTTTTGCTGCCTCTGGCCTGAAAAACAATGAGTTCAAAAGAGCAACAAGACATTTTACAGGAGAATGTCAGGACAGCATGACTTCAAGTAGTTTTTGGTGAGCCAACAAGACAATGACCAAAAGCACAGAAGTAAATCCACTAAAGAATGATGGAAAAAGAAGAAAGTGCACGAGTTCTGACCTTAAGCCAATTACTGTAAGATACTGTGGCATAAGCTAAAGAGGGCTGTACTATCAAGACAACCCAGAAATATTGATTAACTGAAACATGCATTGGGAGGGATGCTCCAACATGGGTTTTATAAGCAGCTACAGGAAACGTTTGCTGAAGGAGGATCTACAAGATACTAAACTCAAGGGGTCACTTACTTTCTCCAGCCTGAACTGTGAATGATTGCTCAATGTATTCAGTGAAATGTGAAAAGTACTCCATTGTTTGTGTTGTTAGTTTAGTCAGATGGTGTTTTAGGGCTGGACAATAATTCAATATCAATATGTATCGCGAT